>NW_018021994.1:17650-22300 GCF_002006095.1 Pseudomyrmex gracilis
TCGAAACCAGAGACAATCTTGCTATGAGAAAGGATAATCTGTGTATCTTCATAACTCAACAAGGGACACCGTGTGACGACGGCTCTCGACAACTACAGGAGGCGGGAACGTTTCCCGAACTTGCTGACTTAACTTTGGCACAAACAAGAGTAACCATTTTAGGTACCAAGATGCTTGTGTCTCTACTAATCAAGGAGCGAAGCAGCACGGTTCTGGATCACGATATACTGAATGCTGCTCTAGAATCACTATTAGATGTAACAAGAGATCTGGATTTATCCATCATCAGCATAGCGCGCACATCCGTAATGGACGGCATTCCATGGCCACTTATTCAAGAAAGGCCGACCGGCTTATTTCAGGACATCCCCTGCAAAATCATCGTGTTCAAAGGCGTTATCAAAACACCTCTAATTGCCGAGAGAGAGGCAAGAATCCAAGAATGCCATGCCTCAGCTGTCGGTGGCCATAAAGGCGTCACAAAGACTTATAACCGACTGAGACAGCGGTATTACTAAGAAAATATGAAGAGCCAAGTGCAAATTTTTATACAACGATGCACAAACTGTCAGTTAAAGAAGCTGGTCAGGGTCAAGCATAAACAACCGATGCTTCTGACCGACTCTCCGGACGCGGCATTTGATAAAGTCGCTTTAGACATTATGGGACCATTAGCGACGTCGACAAAAGGAAACCGATACATTCTCACAATACAGGACCAGTTGACAAAATTTCTCGTCCTAACACCTCTGACAAACGCTACATCAGTCGACATTGCCAAGGCTTTTTGGAAGTATTACATATCTTATTTCGGAGCGCCACGCGCTATACTTACGGACCAAGGAGAAAATTTTACCAGCTCGTTATTGAAAATCTTGTCAAAGAAGTACAAAATAAAACAAATCAGAACTACAACCTTCTTTCCGCAATCCAATGGCTCACTTGAACGGTTGCACCATGTGATCACCGAGTTTTTGAAACAATTTGTTACTAATGAGAAAGAGTGGGACGAATATCTGGACATGTCAATGTTTTCTTACAATACAAGTTATCATGAAGGAACTCGGTTTACTCCACATGAACTGGTGTTTGGAAAACCCGCTCGAACGCCATCTGCAGATCCTCCGTTAGAAGAGAACATGGATCAAACTTATTTGGATTACTATGTTAAATTGATAAATCGGATCAATCGAGTGACACAGTTGGCGTAACAAATTCTGAATAACGCCAAATTACGTTCAAAGAGATATTACGATAAGAAGATCAATCTGCAAGAGCTGAAAGTCGGGGACTCAGTGTATTTGCTGCGAGAACCGACAACCAAATATGGCGACCAGTATACAGGCCCACACATGGATTTATAAATTCTGACCAACAATAACGTTAAGCTTCAAGTGCAGAATCGGACCAGGGTCGTNCATATGAACAAGCTACGAAAAGCTAAGTTAGGGGGACTTTCTGTTGCAGATGACGGCAGCAACAACACTTGAGCTGCTCACTATCCTGATCGGGATTCAAGTCCTTCCATCAGCAGCAATTCTGGGATATGACTGTGGCGGCACAGCGGCCAATGTAACTACATTCTCTTTGTTGGATGTGGGAGACTGTGACTTACCACCAGCTCAGGCAAATCCCGTGAGGACAACCGTACAGTTACTTTAGCTGACTGAGTATGACGAAAAACACGTCATCCAGTACAGGATTGAGATAGACCGGACAGTATTCTACTGCGGGATGCATTCCCACACTTCAATTGTGCAAAACGGACGAAGAATATACCTACTGAATCTGTCAGAAGATACATGCCAGTCAGCACACACCACAGGCATGCTAGCGTTGACTCCTTCCGTGCAGATAGATGGTCTCGTCTCCAACAGCACGACATACAGAAGCGTCACTTTGGCAGGATCTGTTGGTGTTGACGGACGCTGCTCCGGAACACAGTATTCAGACCCGTACGGCACCTGGGACAACGTGGTTGTCCAAGCGTCAGGGTAAATTCAAATGTCAGAGTACAAGGCACCAGTACAGCTAGCGCAGGACGAAGTGATCTTGCGGGATCAAACTACTTGTGTCCTTTTAAAAGGATCCTGCATGACTGACAAAAACGGAAATGCGTTTTGGACAGAAATGCCTGTTAGTGATTGCAAGTTNCACCAGTACGACGTTTTGTACGAAGGGCCAGCTATTAAGTTAGTTCCACCAACATCAGACACGCCTGAAATATATACGGTAACAACCGATGACGTCACCTTTGCTTTAACCGCAGGGATCGGAGAACACTTTGTTTGCGAGTACAGACTTATCATAACAGAGCACCCAAAATTGTTTCTTCTGAAAGCGGTCAAAGATAAGATATTTACGAAGAAAAAGCTGTCAGTGAATAATTTGGATATGTTCACGTATGTAAACTCTAAATTCGTGTACGTCGAGAGACATGTTCGCCAACTAGTGACGTCATTATATCAAGATGTTCTAAGACAAAAATGTGCCCTAGAGAGACAGGTCCTCGAAAACCTATTGACATTCGCTAACTTACTACCCGGTGAGTTTGCGTATCATCTGATGGGACAGGCTGGCTACATGGCAATGGTTGCGGGAGAATCCGTTCTCGTAATCAAGTGTGCTCCGGTGGCTGTAACAGTACGTCACACGGAAGAATGCTACCATGAACTACCTGTTTCACATCAAAACTCTTTACTCTTTCTGATGCCGAAAACGCATATTCTCCTCAAGACCGGAATAGTTAGAAAGTGCACTTCAGTGCTACCAGCAATGTATTTTCTTGAAGGAACATGGTACCAACTGTCACCAAAATCCATTGGAACAATGGCACCACAAAAGTTACAACCGATGAAAAGACCGACCTGGAGTTACATTAATGCAAAATCATTAGTGTTACGTCAGCGCCACATTTTTGACTTATAATTTTTCGTAGGATAATGCATGCGCATACATATATATGTATTCCATATCTTATACGTTGCGGCACGTCGTACGTGCAGAATATAGTATAGGTTAAGGTTAGCAAGTCATACATATACGTAATTCTGTTAGATCCAAATTAACCAATCACAACGCCCCTTCTGGACAGCTTTCCCTTAGATCCATTCTGCCGCACACGCATGAACGCGGCCTAACCTTCAAACCACGCACAAGCCTTATTCCTACCCGGACGACTCCGCCTCCGGATCCCACTCTCGGGCAAACAGCCCCTTCCACTGCCTCTGCTAGCGAGCTGGCCCTTCTTTCTCATTCCGGAGCCGAGTTCAGTCCAGAGTAGTCCGAGCCGTGATCCAGAACAGTCAAGTTCTAATCTCTCTCAAGTTTCGCATCTCGACCGAAGCCGTCGAGTCCATCCCGCATTCACGGGTCCTTTTCTCTGCATCTCAAGAATCCAGCGTTAGGAGTAAGCTAGAAGTAACTGTAAGTCGCTAACGATATTTCTTTATGCTATCGTTTTATTCTTATTCAATCTTCATTAATTTCGAGTAATAAACTAAGGATAATTTTAATATTGCACGTTGTACCAAGACTTCAAGTATTTAAGCCACTGTTCGCACTTGAAGTAGAATTAAAAGCATTGATTGTATTATATAATATTCAGAATATATATATTGTGACGTGGCAGGGCAACTGCAGTTGCACTCGCCCGCCCCTATCACAAAAATTCGCCTCCGCCACCTGAAATCCGCACTCGGAAACCTACCGAGGAAGCAAGGCTGGAACGAACATCGAGAAATCATAGAGCAACGGTTAATACGACCTACAAGGGCAGGGGTGACGAGAGAGAAGCGTCAACATCGACAACCAACAAAAACAACGACGTGTCCGGTGTGACCGCCGGAACAACCGTTAGCGATATTCGAAGGATCAAATATTCGGTTATCAAAGCGAAACGGCCTCACCGATAAGCCAAGGGGTTACCCCCCCCGTTAGCGACAACTTCTCTTGTTAACACGGCCCCGGGGTATATAAGACGCACACCCCCGAGACCGAGAGATCCTCTTTTGAATCGTTTTGAATCGAACAATCGAAGAATATATCCGATCGAGTTAGCTTAGTTTTGGCGAGCGCGAGTGAGTGAGCGAGTGAGCGACCCGACGGTAGCGAGCGAGAGACAGAGAGCGAGCGGAGAGAGAGAGCGGACGAGAGCAGCGGAATTGGAGGAGCGAGCGAGAGAGAGAGACCGAGCGAACCACCCGGTGGAGGACCTGAGTCCGCGGTGCATCCAGGCGAAGTGCAAAGGCAACCCTGGTGAAGTACCGGCGCTACGCCGTTCTATTTCTCTTCGATAATTGTTTCATAAAATTGCGNTAGAACGTTCCGAGGACGCCGAACGGTGTCTTTTTGCGTGGGACTTGAGAAGTCTCGACGATTCGGCCCTCGATTGATTGTTTCGCGTGAGGGCGAATTATTTTAGGCATACCGACGGTCGTAATCGGGCGGCCCGAATTACGAAACGACTCGCTCTATCCCGCATTAAGTCGGAGAGATTGATATCGCTCTACCGATCTCCGGATTCACGTATGCTCAGAGTCGTTCAACGCTATCGGCTTTAAAATCTTTCTCGTACGCTATCGATTTTAAGATTTTGGTCTCGCGAGCTATCGGCACGCGTCGAAGTTAACGGCAAGTGCGACAGCGCGG
>NW_018021994.1:28370-35278 GCF_002006095.1 Pseudomyrmex gracilis
GGGACGCGTGTCTGGCGCCCACACTACAACTAATTAAAACTGACGAGCTTGCGAATTCGGAGAGATTCCGAGTGTCGAACTCCAGAAGCGGAGCTCCGACGGAGATAGAATACATCTCCTCCTTTTTCTCTGTGGCGTGATTGAAAAATACCTCACAATATATATTTGTTAAACTCAATTTGAGATATTGCCTGCTAAATCATTCATGTATTTGTGTAAAAGATTACATTCCTACAATTCCTTGCGTAGACGCGCTCATTGAATAGCGCATCTCGTGACCTGTGCCGAAAAACGCGCCCGAACGGCGCATCTTGAGGATCCTTCCAAATCATTAGTTCTCACGGCGCTACCACGCGGTCGGAGCGTCAGTTCCGCCATATTGAAAGACGCCGCGTCTCTCTCTGTCTCTGTTTAAGCGTGGGTTCCGCCATATTGGAAGGGCCCGCGTCTAGTGTTGTCTTTGTCTACCGAGAGCAAGAACGCGCCCGAACAGCGCATTCACTCAAGGTACAATACTAATCATCCTTATTTCAGGAACAATAATAACAATGAGTGCATAATAATAATCGTGTCAAAGCGCGTTCCTTAAATTAGTGTTAAACCGTAGATGCCGAAGAATAAGCGTGGAAATCGTGCAGGTTGGCAAAAGCAAAGGTGGCGTCGAGTGATTGAGTGGGTGGAGAGCACCTCACATCAGCCGCCTAGTACCGACGTCGGGTATCCCGTGATCGTCAGCAATAAAAGAGTAGATTTAAAGCTCGAAGTCCGGAAGTGGAAGAAATTAATTCCAGTAAATACCACGCACTGGTATTACACGGCGACGTTGCCGGAAACCGACATGCGATACCGCGTATATCAAGAGAAACTCGTGTGTAAGGTGTTACCCGCTCTTCCTGTAATTACCTTGGATTAAAATAAATGTGTCCGAGTACGACAATCTCCGTTAAGTGGTTCAGTCATTTACCTGCCCGCGAATTTCGATCACTGGCAGAAATATAGCTTAGGTCGATGTCGTAAGACATCGGGATACCAACGGTACGGGGATAGTGAAGTTTACTGCTCGTATTGCATGTACGAGATCGACATTGGGCGTTATTGTACTGTCTTCGAAACCCACGGGGTTCTAATCGGAAACCGCTCTGACGTGATCCGTTGCTACAGATGCAATACCAGCATAACTACGATTTTACCAAGCGTACGCGATTGTAAAGAGTGTCACAGTCATTACCTCTTTTTTATAGACGAACATACCGACGACTTCTACGAACTCTCAGATCCGAGTATACTAATTATTTCCGGAGAAGAAATTTAATGAACCCCTTTCAACTCTTGTGCAAACGAGTTCGCGCCGTGGTACGCTCGCGGACCGACGCTATTTATTGCACGACGTGTGCCGGTAATATTCCGTCAGGAGAACCCCGAGACGAAATTAACTATCACGTCCCTGTAGTAAACGCAGCGGTGAGAATAAAATTTATTCAGTGTAACCGGTGTCTAGCAAACATAGTGCGGATCCTGCCTGCGTATAATTGCGACATTTGCATGCAGCAGCATCTCGCTTGCGATTCGGAATAACCGCACGCGTACATGATATTTCCGTATTCACACAACAGTTATATCCCCCCGTTAAATTCAATGAGAACCTTCCTGTCCACGCGTTGTAGAGTAGCGCGAGTTTTCCGTCTAGATCCACCCGCACACCTAAACGCGCCTTCGTACACACTTTGCGAGCGGTGTAACGACACAAATTTCCCGCGCTATATCCGCCGAGTCTTAGAAAGCCACGGAATCGAAGTCGGGCGGAGACGAGCGGACATCCATTGCCAATTGTGCCACGTGAGCCTCGTAACCTACAAATCGTTAATAGAGTGCGTAGAGTGTATAGGACAACACGCCTACGTGATAGATAAGGTAAATTACGAAGGTGTGCGTAACCTCGACAACTCCACAGTGTTTATTTTCTCCGGAGACCGCGTCTAACACCGGACCCCGTCAGATCTCTTTCTCCACGTTTTCGTAAACGACTCCCTTGCCGCGGGCGATCCCGGGTTTTTACCCAAAACAGCGGTAATTTCCAGTCAATGGTCCGAGGACTAGATTTCTTTTAGTTTTTTTAGCCGCGACCGACCGGGACGTAACATAAAATTGGTGACAGTGGTGGGATCGACAAGTTCGTTTCACGAAAAATCTAGTAAATAGCGCTAGAAGTCACACGTTTGTGTAGTAACTTTCGCGGTAGAAATGGATAGAGAAACGCGCAGCAAAACGTGTAGTAGCAAACAAGTNGCGGGAGCTCAGGCTTTAATGACGGAAGAACAGGTACGAGCAGAAATCGCGGTAATGCAAGAAGCGCTCGAGAAACAGAGAGCCCGTATGAAGGAAGAGTCGCAAGCTTTACGCCAAAAAGAAACCGAGATAGAATCGCGAGTAAGAGAAATCTCGAGTAGGGAGGAAGAATTAGAGAAAACGAAGGAGTCACTGTTACACGCGGAACAAAACAAAACCACGTTTGATAGGCCCGTAATATTACACGTGTACACGAGAGACGCGAGAGAAAACGCGTACGAAGATAGCACGTATGCGAGACCGCGACATTTGGACGACGCTACGTCATCACACCATGGCAGCAACCACAGTTTTATCCACGTTCGACTTCGCCAGAACAAACATCCCAGCTGCCTCGTATATCGTACCGCGAAGCTACAGACGTCGTTCCGTATTTTGACGGATACAATATCCCTCTCTCACAGTTCGTGCAGGCATGTAAACGCGCAAAGGAAATCGTACCGCCGCGATGTGAGTTTAACTTGACGAAACTATTAATTAACAAACTCCGCGGTAGAGCGTATTACGCCGTGTCGGAAGAAGCGTGCGACTCGGTGACACAATTGATCGATCTTTTGAATCAGGCTTTTGGGTTATCAAAAACCATAGACCAATATCGCGGTGAGTTAAGCTCAATTTATATGCGCCCGAAGGAACATATATTAGATTACATCAGCCGCGTCAAAGAGCTGCGATTAGCAATTTTTGATTGCGAGAGACGCCAGATCGGTAATCTGAGCGTAAAATTTACTTTAGAAACCGACCGCATGACGACGAGATCTTTCTACGACGGTTTGCCGCTAGAATATCGCTTACAACTCCGGATCGATAACCAATCTTCTCCGCATGACGCATTCGCCAAAGCGTTAAGAATATCTCGGCGACAAGAACTAGATAAACAACGGTACGGCAACCAGAGCTCGGTTGACAGTAGAGCCGACAAACGCGTGAATCATATCGACCGTCCGCTTGCACATTCCACGCCACAGCGTCCGTCGAACGATTATCGCCATTCGACACCGAGATTCATAACAGACAACCGCCGCTATCCGTCGCCACCGCGCCGCGCAGACGACTATCGTCAACAAACTCCTTATCGCCCTCTCAACGACTATCGCAGACCTCGGGAAGAAAACCAAGGGTACGACAGACGCGTCGAAACCCGACCTGAGTTAACGCGTAGAAACGATATCTGACCCTCATTCCCCCGCGATATTCGGGAGCAACAAAACGAGAGACCGCCGGAGCCCCGGAACAATAAATCAGACAAGTGGTGCCGTTACTGCCGAAATTCGGGACACGAAATTGACGAGTGTCGTAAAAGGCAATCCAACAATTCTCGTAAAGTGCAGGGAAACGAGCCCGGCCCCTCGAGACGTCCGGAGCAGGATCGAGCGGGTCCCTCACAAAACACGCGTCCAGTCAACATAATAGACTCCCAGGCTGCCAAACAGCCGGAATCCACATCTTAAATCCGACGTCGTTTAGCCACGCTCCGACCGTATTGGTGTCGGCCATGGGTCTTTTACAAAAAACGAATTTTATGGTCGACACGGGTGCATTTCCGAACCTTATAAAAAAGAGAAGCATTCACCCCGGGACTCCTATTTCTTCGAGTAATACAATCAGCCGTAGCGGCATAACAAGTGAAAAGATTCAAACTCTCGGGTCAGTAGTCGTAAATTTTATGGGGTATCCAATTTGTCTGCATGTGGTACCTAATAATTTTCCTATTATCCAAGAAGGGATCCTAGGATCCGATTTTCTGCAAGGAGCATCAAAAATAAATTTCGACCAACAAGCAGTACAGTGGCAGGGAATAACCATCTCTTTTTCCACGCGCGAAACAGTCGTGATTCCTGCAAGAACGCGGTCTACCTTTTACGTAAAGGTTAAGAATCCCGAAGTGTCGGTAGGGTATATACCACGCCTAAACGTTTGCAAAGACGTGTACGTGGGCGAAGCAGTAGCCACTAACCGTAACAAGAGAGCGTACGTGCAGGTAGTCAATGCAAGCGACGTCGATCGCGAGCTGGTCGTTCCTACCTTGGAGCTGCAAGAGCTCGATCAAGTGTCAAACGCTCCTTTGCCCGACGACTTAAGCCGTCAACTCTGTCTCTCAAAATCAAATTCCTCAAATCTCAGCGATGACTTAGGTCGCCGCGCCTCTCTGAATTCTAGTTTTAGTTCAAACGACGAGTTAGCCCGTCAAAATCTAGTTCCAAGTTCAAGGTCCACGGCGAGTTCAAGCCGTCAAAATCCAGTCTCAATATCTACCCCTACGGCGAACTTAGGTCGCCGGGAACAGGGAAAAACTGTAAGTAAAAATCTTCCAGAAATCGCACAGTCCGAAGAGACATCGGTGCAAGAAATGCAAGTTTACGCTTTAACGAATAACAAACCGGAAACAAAGTACGAACGAGTTCGAGTCATCCGCGAACTCCTTCGTCTCGAGCATTTGAATAATGAAGAGTCCGAACATGTCGCAAACATAATGAATAAATACAGCGACCTGTTCCGACTTCCGGATGACAAATTAGGATCCACTAGCGTCTTATCGCATAGGATAGTCACCACCGATAATAATCCAATTCATACAAAGCAGTATCGCTTTCCGCCGATTTACAAGGAAGAAATCGACAAACAAGTAAAAGATTTACTAGATAATGACGTAATTAGTCCTTCCAATTCACCTTATAACTCTCCCTTGTGGATTGTGCCAAAGAAACCGGACTCCAAGGGTAACAAACGATGGAGGATGGTAATCGACTTTTGATCTCTTAATGAAAAAACGATAGGTGACGCATATCCTCTGCCAAATATTACCGAAATTTTCGACCAGCTAGGTAGTGCAAAGTACTTTAGTGTCTTTGATCTCGCATCCGGATTCCATCAGATACCAATGCACGAGTCAGACGCGCAGAAAACGGCCTTCTCTACGCCTCACGGCCATTATGAATTCAATCGCATGCCGTTTGGGTTAAAAAACGCCCCTGCGACGTTCCAGAGACTCATGGATCAGGTATTGACAGGCCTTCAAGGAACCGAACTTTTCGTTTACCTTGATGATATAGTGTTATACGCAAGCTCATTGCGCGAGCACGAAATCAAGTTCGATAAACTCGCCGAACGGTTACGAAGAGCAAATCTTAGACTCCAGCCAGATAAATGCGAGTTCTTACGAAAGGAAGTAAATTACCTCGGGCACGTGATTAGTGAAAACGGTGTAAAACCGGATCCGAAGAAAATTCAGGCGGTTAAGGAATTTCCTCGACCACGTAACGCAAAACACATCAAACAATTCTTTGGTCTAGCGGGATACTACCGCCGTTTCATTCCGAACTTTTCTAAAATCGCTAAACCTCTCACAAACATCCTGAAAAAGGATGAGAAATTTGTCTGGATGGAAAATCAAGAACAAGCCTTTGTGTATTTACGAGACGCACTTTGCTCTGAGCCGTTACTTCAATACCCCGATTTTAGACAGCCGTTTATCCTAACGACCGACGCGTCAGGATACGCGATAGGCGGCATTCTTAGCCAGGGAACGATAGGGAAAGATTTGCCAATTGCATACACATCCCGACTCTTAAATCAAGCGGAACAAAACTATTCAACAATAGAAAAGGAGTTACTCGCAATCGTCTATAGCGTGAATCATTTCAGACCGTACCTCTACGGTCGTAAATTCAAACTCGTTACTGACCATAAGCCTCTGGTCTGGCTGCATTCCGTAAAGGATCCAACATCACGTCTCGTACGTTGGCGCCTGAAACTCGCCGAATACGAATATGAGGTAATATATAAAGCAGGGAAATGTAACGTAAATGCAGACGCACTCTCTCGAAACCCTGTCCCCTGCCAAGCTTCCCATCATAAAGATCCTCCATACCCATTACCTAAAGCCATAAGTTCCGACACAGCTCGCCCCGGACACGTAAATCCACCTAGAGTATATCATATACAAGACTCAAGTAACACTTCGGACTCAGACAAGACGTTATTTGACCCAAGACCCTCTCAGCGTGTGACNAATAACGAGCAACCGAACACTAACGTAAACAACGATCACGCCAGAAACGAAACACTAACTCCCAGCCCAAGCGTGAAAAACGAAACGATGAAATGCGATACGGATGAAACACTAAACCCTACCGAAGAGATAAACAGACCCGACGACAAAATACAATACGAGTCCGCTGATGATATCGCCGACGTCGACATAAACAATACCCTGTCCGATATGTTCGACGATGACACACAGAGCAAGTCTAAGGACGACGCAAATATATTCGACAACGTGAATAAAAATTTCCAGTTTCAGTCACAAAACAAAGCATTTATATTTGAAATCCGCGACAATTTTATTACACAAAAAGATAATTTAGTTATATTCGCGACCCGCAATGGAGCACCGTGTGATAAAGGAGCTAACAAGCTTGTTACGTCCGCGCCACATTTTTCGACTTATAATTTTCTGTAGGTGCGCATACACATACATATACACATACATATACATATACATATACATATACTCCATATCTCGTAAGTTGCGGCACGTCGCACGTGCATAATATAATATA
>NW_018021995.1:0-15612 GCF_002006095.1 Pseudomyrmex gracilis
CGTACGATTCGACACAGAACAAGCACTATGCATCGTGACAATTAATAATAGTAGCAACACAGGTTAGGGTTAGGTTGTGACCGGGGTTAGGCGGTGATTATGGTCAAGGACTTACCGTACGGATGATTAATCACGGTCGCCAGTTGTTTTGACCTCCAAACAACAAGGATTTCCGGGATGACTAAGTCCCTCTGGATCCTCCTTCCTGTCGAACGGGAGAGGATTGCACAAATAACTTGCACTAGACACGCAGTATTTATCAATATATATAAAACACAGTTTATTTTGTTTCTCACTATAACTACACGTCACGCACACGTTCCGTGTATTAACAATAGCGTATAAATAATTAACCAACGCTAACTGAGCCGCGGGAACTTTGTTATAAACGCACGTTAACGAAAACACGTGTTGCGCGTCTCGTTCTCCATAAACGACTTACTATAATTAGATTAATAATAATAACGTAAATAATTAAACACGTTAAACTGAGCCGCGGGAACCGGGTTATTAACGCGCATTGACGAACAATACGTGTGGCGCGTTCTGTTCCTCATGCGAGACTGATGCCCAAGATGGCCGGGCCTTCTTGTTCGACACCTAAAGCGCGGATCACCCGTAACCGCATAAGCGCACCTTTAGGTGTGTTCTTTTTTCAGATTCCCTAAACTCAGTTACTTTCAGGTGGGCGCAAATTAGTCTGAGTTTTTACGTTCCTCCGTGCTTGCTTATTACGGCAAACATTTTGGATACTTAACAACTTGTTAAATAAACAATTTATTTTAACTTATCAACTAACCGTTTTCAACGCGGTGGGTCTATTCCTAGTCATTCCAAGATATCAAAAACGCTTATAATTTTGCTTATACTTAAATTTTACCTATTTTCAAAATTTGCTGATTAACTATTGATTTTATGATAAATCTCTTTTGTTGTGTCTGCCAAACATGAATACATACTTAATTTTTCTTAATTAACAATTTTTTCTAAACATAGTAATTAAGCCCCAAAAACCATTTTACCATAATTTTGAGTTTACCCCATTCACCACCGTGTTGTTTCTAATCCTTAACTCCTTGTTTCACTTGAACCATGTGTTTTGTCCTTTACTCTTTTACTTTGACTAATTTGCATCCTCGGCACCTTACCTCACAAGGCCCAGACGCTAAGGAACCTTATCACTCCTGTGACAAGATTAATAAACTAAAACAGGCTTAACACACTTGTTTAGCGCCTGCGTTTACTTTAACAACCAACAAAAACTTTAACGGTCAGATACAAAACTTTCAATAGACAAAATAAAACGAGACCGTGACATAAAACGCAAAAATAAAACAAAAGGTTAAACGAAAACTAAACGCCTAAGGCGTCGCCTGGCTCGCTGCCATCTATCCTCCGCAAAACACTTTACTTAATTCTTAAGTAAATTTTTAATGTGTTTTATACTTTACTGCTTCCTCGCTTCGCTCGCAACAATTTCGGTTACCCGAAGATTTTTTACTCGTTGCGCTTCTTAATAGCTAAAATAAACATAACTGTGTCCATCCCAAGTGGACACTCGTCACTACAATGACGTTTTAGGTAACTAATCTTAAAACTATCGATTAAGAGATAAAAGTAAGTAAACTTAAAACACTTAGACTTAGTGAGTCTTAATATAACAACTTGAGCGCTTAACCTAATATATACACTGTTTTTGTTTCAGGTAGCCCTTGCGTACCCTACTCTATCAAGGACCTCGCTTAACACTGCTTCGGACCAGTACGTGGCCTCCTTTCGCAGTTCGTCCTTTTCATACTGCCTTTGTGCCTCCAGCAGTATCCGTCTCTCCGGTGTGAAGCTCCGCTCCACGCACTGTAGCGCCCTGCTCTTTGATTGGGCTTTTGGCTCTGGTGACAAAGTTAGGTTTTTNTTCGGGGAGGGGGTGCAGGGGGAGGGGCGGAGCCCCTCCCCCGCCAACATGTGTACTATAATATGTGATGCAAATAAATATTTTTCTGAAATGTACATGATATCGGAAAATGTAGTGTGTCGAATTGTACGGTGTCGAATCGTACGGTGTCGAATGAACAATGTTGAATAATGTGGTGTCGAATCATACGGTGTCGAATAATTTGGTGTCGAATCGTACGGTGTCAAATAATCTAGTGTCGAATAATTTCGTGTCGAATCGTACGGTGTCGAATAATCTGGTGTCAAATCGTACGGTGTCGAATAAATTGGTGTCGAATAAATCTGTGTCGAATCGAGCGGTGTCGAATCGTACTGTGGTCAATAGAGTATCACCCGTCAAAGTTTGACAGTGGTGATTAGAAATCGGCAGCGGTTCAGAACAACTGACGTCGTGAGCTGCTAATCCGACAGGAATGAAAAGTCAGCAGCGGCTCGGAACGACAACCAAAGTCGTGAGTCGCTAATCTGACGGAAAATGAAATCGGCAGTTGTTCGGGACGACACAAGGTCGTGAACAGCTAATCCGATTGAAAGAAGATCGGCAGTTGTTCGGGACGACACAAGGTCGTGAACAGCTAATCCGATTGAAAGGAAATCGGCAGTTGTTCGGGACGACACAAGGTCGTGAACAGCTAATCCGACTAGGATGTCGAGGAGAAGAGATTACTAAATAAAGCAGTTATTACTTAAATTGTCGAATTTAATCCTTTCTTCCGAATATGAACCGTCTTAAAAAAGGTTTTACTGTATGCGTGAGAACCTTAGATTTGTTTTGCAACCTATTGCATTATTAAGCACTCACTACTTATTGTTCACGGTAGAATGTCTTGATAAATGATTGATTCGTTTTGTCCAAAAGTCAGGAGTCTGTCAGGTAGACTCAGGTGGGATGAATTGGTCGTCTCCTCTGATGGAAGTTGTCACGAGTCGCACTGTTCACTCGGATTTACGTGCCGAGATCGACGTCAAATTAAGAATCGTTTGGATTGTCGAATTTCAGACCAAACAGGAAAAGCAAGTATCTTTTCGTATGACCGAATTGACTCTTAGTTAAATTGTTGAATCGCACGAGAAGAAATAGAACTGTGTTAATAATCGTAATGCTGGTTGTGAAGCTCTTGTTCTCCGGTGTTCCAACGCCTTATATACGATGATCTTGGTGCGTGAACCCTTCTGATTTTTGCCAATCGTCTTTAGATTTTACTCTCCCACTCTTTACTGATTAAAATTCCGATCTTTCATTTGCTAATCCGATCAGGCAAGAGGACCAATTATCGACAATCATTCTTTCTGACTCACTCAACATTTGTTTAAACTTTGTTATCTGCACGTGCAATTTCCTGTTTATTTTCGGTGCCCTGACATTCCTTGCTAGAGATTAGCGGACCGCCTAAATTATCTAAGTTTATATTCGTGAACCAAACATCCGGGCTACTTGTTGATTAATTGACCGATACTCATTTGAGAGTCGGTGAGAGTGATTAGATAAAAAAAATTGCGATACGGACCTGTTTATCTTAGTTCAATAGGTCCTCTGTTNTCTGCTCAAGGATTGTTATTTAAAAATTAATTTTAAGGCGCAAATCTTGAAGCTAGTTTATGTCTGGTTCCAAACAGAAGAGGACCGTGGAGTCCAGGACGTAACAGTGCAACTGATAATCTCTTTGGTATATAAGTTTATATAATCCAGAGGTGCCAGTTTCTGTGCTTTGGTAGCATGCGGTAGCATTGGAAGGGATACGCATCGGGCTACGTACGAGTTGCACCGGTTCATATTGTTCTTTTGCACAAATTACTTTGACGACGACAATAGTGATCTTGTGTAGTAAATAACACTGGGAATAAAGTGTTTTTTCGGGCATATTTATATTAATCAAAAGACGCGATTATATCAAAGATGCTTCACTAGATTCTGTGTTTTGGTAGCAGTGGAGGAGATGCACACACAGCGTACCATATTCGGTATACGTCCCCGATTCCATGTATGGTCTGTGTCATGTGACTAGTGCCCCACTGTTCGGCAGGTGACCAGTGCGTTGGTGAGCCGATTTTGTCCGATTTGTCGGGCTATCACCCGACGGCTTATCCGGAGGCGCACCCCGGGCACTTACGAAATGAATTAGATCGGAGCCCTCATCTTTCTGGCTTACTACGTCTGCATACAATGGTGTACAGAGGTGGCGGTGATAACCGTTGTTTATTTTGTAGTGTATGCAATGTGACCACCTTGACCTGCGGGCAGTGCTTTGCCCGCACGTTCGCAGTGCGAAATATGAATCGATCGGTTTGATGCCTCACGTGCTGGGCAGCCTGCATGGCATTTATGCATGGTTATACCGATTGTCCTTACTGTCGTGCGGGCGATATTTGCAGGTCCCCAGCTTGTAGGACGAGTTAGATTTTGCATTTACCGGAAAGTTTATTTTAATTTTATATGAAATGTTTTATTCAATTTGCATGTATTTGTAATCAATTTTTGAGATGTTATACTAAAATTTTATGTGTTTGTCAATAAGGCAAAGAAAGTAAAATTCAGATATGGCATTCAATTCGTGAGTTAAAATTATTTAAATTTTCCTTTTGTCAAAGTCTTTTGATTATGAAAACTTATTGCAAACTATTCTCACGTATAACGTACATGACTACTCCGCACTGTGCTTACGTAAGTGAGTGATACGTGCTTAATACATTACGTATACAAGATGCACTATAAAAACTGCAATATAAATATGCTCAATGATCTGTCAAGTCACGTTGCACTGCAACATAGAAATATTCAAAAAATAAAGCATCTATATTTAAAAAATTCCTATCTTTGTCGTAGTATATAACGCAAGATAGTTCCTTATATAATTCTAAAATTAAATTTTAGAAACAACTTAGTTCAAAATTGTATTAATGTGCGATTACATAAAGATGTTCTTATGATAAAACTTTGTACAAATGTATAGATAACTACATGAATGTAGAAATTTTCAGTTGCGGACTAAAAGACTTCCGTTTCCGGCAGCGGTGTGATAACAGTAGATGATAGAGTGAATTTTTTTGGAGTGATAGTGCAATTGTTGAGTGGGATAGAAAGGTGTGTGCGTGTGTGAAGGAGAGATCGAGTGGAGTAGTGTAAGAGAAGGTATAAGTGGAGGTGTTAGTGAGAAGTTAAAGGGTATATAGAGCGGTGATAAGGGCCAGTGGGTAAGTTAGGGTTGGGTAGAGAGGCGTTAGACAGCAGAGGGCAGAAAGTGGAGGAGGTGAAAAGTGCAGGTGTAGCTAGGGAATTTTTTCAGGGTGTGTTCGAAGTATTCGGGGAGTCTGGTGGATTGAAAGTTAAGTATAGGTGGAAACTATGGCGGAGAAAAAGGAAAAAGAGGGAAGTAAGGTAGAAAGGTTAAAGGAGGAAAGAGGATGGAAAGAAAGATCGGTGAGTGAGACCTCGCCGTTAGACGCGTGGATAAAGAAAAAGAGGGATTCAGAAGTGGAGGGATTCAGAAGTGGAGGAAAGGGAGAGGATTGAGGAAGGGGAGTGGATTTTTAAAAAGAGTAGGAAAATACAGAGGTCGCCAAAGGGGTAGGAGGGGAGGGAAAAACACGGAAAAATAGTGGAGAGAACAAGGAGGCAAAGAATACAGAAGTGGATATTGAAAGAGGGGAAGGAAAAAGTAAGCTGTGGGAGGAATTGAATAAAACAAGGAAGGAAATGGCAAAATATATAGAGATGATGGAAAAAAATAGGGAAGAAGTTGGAGGAGTGGAAGAAAAAGGAAAAGAGGTTGAAAGAGGAGGGAGAGGAGATGAAAGGAAAGATAAAAGAATTGGAGAGAAAATTAGGAGAAGAAAGGGAGAAGCGTAGTGGGAAGAGAAGAGAAACCAAGAAAGAGAGAGGAGCTGGAAAAAAGGATTAGGACGATGGAAAATAGTATGGAGGCAAAAGATAGGGAGGAAAGAAAGAAGAGAAACTGCATAATAAAAGGAGTGGAGAAAGAAAAAGGAGACTGGAGATGGGGGGTAGAAAAGTTTTTGAAGGAGATAGAAGCGGAAGTAAAGGTAGAGGAATTAAGAAGATTAAAGGCAGGAGGAGAAGGCAGTGAGGAAATGGTGTGCGTAAGATTGGGAAGTGAGGAAGATAAAAAGAGGGTATGGAGTCAGAAGAAGAACCTAAAGGGAAGGAGAATATGGATTGAGGAGGATCTCACAAGGAGAGAAAGAAAAGTGAAAAGAAAGCTAGGGGTGATTGCGAATGATGAAAGGAGAAAAGGAAAAAGTGCTTAGGTGGAGGGGGGATAAGGATAGGGGAAGAATGGAAGTGGGACGAGGATAAGCTAAGACTGGAGAAGATAGGACAAGGGGGAGAGGAGGGCAGAAATGGGGAGAGGAGAGGTCGGGGGAAGGGGGGAGGATAAAGTGGAGGAGGGAGGAACAATAAAGGTAGATGGAGAGGAGGGAGAAGGTGAAAAGAAGGAAAAAGGAGAGGACTGCAGGAAGGTGGCGTTTTGGAATGTGGCGGGATTGAAGAATAAGGATAGTGGATTTTGGAAGGATTTAAGAAAATGGGATGTGATAATATTAATGGAGACGTGGGTAAATAAGAAGGGGTGGGAAAAAGTGGCATGGAAGATGCCGAAGGAATTTAATTGGAAAGTACAGTGGGTAAATAGGAAAAGTAGAAAAGGCAGAGCAATGGGAGGAATGGCAATAGGGGTGAGGAAAAAAGTAGAATGGAGAGAAGAAGAGGAAAAAATTGGAAGGGAAGGAATAGTGGTGAGAAAAGTAAAAATAGGGCAAGATTGGTGGAGAGTAGTAGGGATTTACGTGGATAAGAGAGTGGGAAGGAAGTTAGACGAGATAAGGCATTGGTTGGAAGGGAAAGAAAGAAATATAAAGACGATAGTAGGGGGGGATTATAATGCAAGGACGAGAGAATGGGGAGGAGAAGTGAGAGGGAAAGAAGAGAAGGGGGAAAGAGGGATAGGGAAAAGAAGGTCGAAGGACAAGAAAATGAATGCGGAAGGTAAGGTTTTATTAGAAAGGTTGGAAGAATTAGGGTAGGAGATTTCGAATGGGGGTATGCAAGGGGATGAAGAAGGGGAATTGACTTATACGGGAAGAAGAGGGGAATCGGTAATAGACTATGTGATAGAGAAAGCAGGTTTGAGAGATTGAATTGAGAGGTTGGAGGTAGAGGAGAAAGTGGATTCGGATCATCTTCCTGTAGTGGTATGGATAAAGGAGGAGGAAGGAAAAGGAAATAAGATTGAGGGCAAAAAGAATGAGGAGGGAATAAAAAAGTTTATATGGACAGAAGAAGGGGGTATAGAATAGAGGGAGGAGATGCAAAAAGAGGAAAGAGGAGGAAAGAGGAGGAAAGGGGGGTGGAAGAAGTGTGGGAAGAAATGAAGAATAGGATAGAAAAGGTGTTTGAAAAGAGGGAAAGGAAGAGAATGGTAAAAAGCCGGAAAGGATGGTGGGATGAGGAATGCAAAGAAGAGAAGAAGAGGGTGAGAGGATCATTAAGAAAATGGAGAAGGGGGGAAGACGCTAAAGGAAGTTACTGTAATGAGAAAAAGAGATATAAAGAGCTATGTGATAGGAAGAAGGGGAGAGGGAGGAAAACGAGAAATGGATAGAATACGCCAAAAAGGCGAAAACAGCGAAACAAGTTTGGGAGGTGGTAAATAAAGAAAGAAGGAAAAAGTGGAAAGTTGGAGCCGGGATTGAAGCAGAAGAGTGGGAGGAATATTTTAAAAGGCAACTGGGAGAGGTAGATTGGAAAGTGGTGAGGGGTAAAAGGAGAGGAATAGAGGAGGATGGTGAAGAGGAGTTAAGTAAGGAGGAGATGGTGAAGGCAATTAAAAAAAATAAGGATGGGAAAGCAGTGGGGAGAGATGGGATTCCAGGTGAAATATGGAAGTATGGAAGGGAAAAGATGCAGGAATAGGTATGGAGGATATGTGGGAGGATATGGAAGGGTGAAGGATGGAGAGAGGAATGGAATGAGGGAGTAGTAGTACCGGTATTAAAAAGAGGAAAGGGGAATAGGGTAGAAGACTACAGGGGTGTAACATTGGGAGGATCGTTATATAAGGTGTATGCAGAAGTTTTGGCAGGGAGAGTGAGGGAAGAAGTGGAGGAGAAAGGTTTGATTCCAGAAAACCAAGCGGGATTTATAGAAGGGAGGGGAGTGATGGACAATGTGTATGTGTTAAACTATTTGGTGAACAGAAATATAAGTGTAGGGGGAGGAAAATTAGTGGCATTGTTTGTGGATCTGAGGGCGGCATTTGATATGGTGAACAGGGAAATACTATTGAAAGCAATGAGGGGAAGGGGGATTAGAGAAGGGTTGGTGAGAAGATGTGGAGAGCTGTATAGGGAGACGCGGAGTAGGGTAAGGGCGGGAGGGAGAATAGGAAAAGGTTTTTGGACGGGAAGAGGGGTTAGACAAGGGTTCCCGCTAAGTCCTATATTATTTAATTTAGTAATGGCGGACTTGGAAGAGGTGTTGAGGACAAACGGCTGGGGAGGGGTAAAATTAAGAAAGAGAAAAGTATTTTTACTCGCATATGCAGATGATTTGGTATTGATGGCGGAAGATAAGGATGGGATAAGAGGAATGATGAAAGGGTTGGAAAAGTACTTGAAAGGAAAAGAGTTGGAGGTAAACGTGGGAAAGTCAAAAGTGATGAGGTTTAAGAAAGGGGGCGGAAAGGAAAAGAGAGTAGAATGGTGGTGGAGAGGGGAGAAGATAGAGGAAATAAGGGAATTTAGATATTTGGGTTATATATTTCAGAAGAATGGGGGAAGGGAGAAGCATGTGAAGGAAAGGGTGAAGAAAGGAGTAGCGGTGATGGGGCAGATCTGGGGAATAGGAAATAGGGAAAAGGAGATTTGGAAGGGAATGGGGTAAAAGATTATGGTTATTCGATGCATTAGTATGGTCAGTGTTAGGATTTGGAGTGGAAGTCTGGGGTTGGAGGGAATGGGGGAGCATGGAAAGGATGCAGGAAAGATATATTAGATGGGTGTTGGGAGTAGATTGGAGAACGCCAGGGTATATGGTTAGGGAGGAAACACAAAGAGAACTACTGAGAGGAAGGGCAGGTTTAAGGGCGTGGGGGTTTACGGAAAGATTGAAAAAGGGGGAGGGGAGTGAGTTGGCAAGGAGTTGTTTAGAGGAGATAAAGGGTAGGGAGAAGGGGATGAAGGGGATTTCGAGATGGGAGGAAGATAGGATAAGATATCTTAGGGATAGAAAGAGAGGAAGGGAGGGTGTGAGGGAGAATGAAGGAAAGGAGGAGTGGAAGGCACAGGAATTAGTGGAGAGGGAAAAGGAGATGCAGAGAAGAGATAGGTGGGAAAGAATCAACGATTTGGGTTATAATAGATGGTATAAAATGATTAAAGGGGAAGGGGTTCCAGAATATTTGAAGAAAGGTTGGGGGGAAAGCAGATGGCAAAGGGTGGCAAAATTTAGATTGGGAGATCAGGATTAAAAGGAGGGAGGTATTGGGAAGTAGAGGAGGGAAGATTATGTAGAGTATGTGGGAGGGAACCGGAAGAGTGGGAACATGTGTGGAAAGAGTGTGGGAGATGGGAGGCGACAGGGAAATGGAAAGAGATGGTAGGGACGGTGCTAGGAGAAGAAGGGACGGGGGAGGAATGGTTGAGGAGATTAGAGGATTTCAGAAGAGAGGCAGAAGGAGGGGGGTCGGAGATTAGAGAGGAGAAGGAGTGTTTGGAAGAGAGTAAAAGGGTATGAAATGTGTGAACATGAGAAAGAAATGGAATTGGTGAGCGAATGTTGTGTGGGATGGAGAAGAGTGACTGAGAGGAAAAGATTTTTCTTTTTTTTTTTTTGGTACTGGCGGAAACGGGGGTCCAAGGATAGAGGTAGAGCGGTGTGTGTGTGGTTAGGGTTAGAGTAGTATGTAAGGTAGTTAATAAGGTAGAGTTAAGATAGCTGTTAAGTTAGTTGTAAGTTAAAAATAAGGTAATATTAAGAGTGATGTAAAAGGAAAATTGTAACCCTGAGAGGAACCAATAACTAAATATACCATACAATACAGTAGCGGCCTAAAAACCGATTTTAAAGAGTAAAACATTTATTATGTGTAACACGGTTTTGCATTTTTCTCAATGTATCTCGAAAACTATTGAAGATATCAAAAAATGTTTTATACAGAAGTTTTATGGTAAGAACACCTCTATTTACCTGCAGTAATAGAATTGTTATAAAAAATTTTGTTATATACATTTGTTAAACAAGTTTTTTTAAAAATTTTAATTTTTAAAAAAAGTAATTTTTGCAAAAATTTTATTAATATAAATAGATAAAGAATGTCTTTTTATAAAAGTTTTGTATAAACTATTGTTTAATATCTCTAATCCTTTTGGAGATAAATTAAGAAAAGTGAAAAGCCGCTCTACATATGAGGGATGATTTCACACCCTCACACCGTTTTTCGGCACGAACAAAAAATAGTTTTGTGTTACGGTAGAACTACTTTACATGCACACAAAGTTTCAGAATTTTCTGAATTTCCGAGTTGCCGAACCTCCCTTGTTAGTAAAAAAATTATCCGCGTTCTTTGCAAACAAAGAAAATTTATAAAGAGGCACTTTAAGAACTATTTATAAAAGAGGCAATTTAACATCAATTATAAAGAGGTAAATAGAGAAAAAATTGTAACAAGGCGTGTATGGAAAGAAGCTTGGTCATAAAGTATAAATCGCGTGATGCCGATTATGTAATATCTGAAATTATTTGAATTTTTGCAATATTGTGCGTATTTCTAATATACTTTTTTGCATATGCATGTGAGATTATTGATAATACCATATTATTTATGTTAAGCTAATCATTTTTGTCAGCAGTGAATTATTTATTGAAAAGTTATATTTATTGTGATATTTATTACAAATTTATATTGTGTGTGCCCGAATATTTCTTGAAAATTTATATTGTGTGTGTCCTGGTCTTTCGAGTGCCGATATTAATCTTGCGAGGAAAATTTTGGGAAGTTTAGATAGAAAATTTTGTTATTTGCGTAGGTTATTTGCGTAGGTTACTCTTATTTATAGTGAATAAGTTTCGGTTAGAAAGTGTTGTCCTCGAATTTTCAAAGAGTCGATAAGATCCGAAAGCGGATGTAAAAATAGAATAATATAGCAGAGATTTGGCCGTGTTTACGTCTTCGAGGCTGAGTTCGCGAGTTGAGCTTATTTTTCGAGTCGTGTTTATCATTGAGTTGTTTTGATCTTTGCCGTCTATAGAAGATTGGACAATAGGTTGTTTTTCTCACGGTGTGTACCTCGTTTGAATTCTGCGTGCGTTAAACGGATGTATCGGTGAATATTCAATATCACCGGTATTAATTAAGAAAATTAACAGAACTTTTGGACTTCCTTTTTTTTGCCGTATTGCGTGAACTTATTTGAAATGTCGACGGAATCGTTTAGGTGGATATACGCGTTGTCGCACGATCGATTAATAGAAGAACTAGATAAACGAGAGTTAATTCAGACCGGAACGGTTCCGACACTTAGAGATCGGTTATTAAGATACGAGCGATCTCGCGCGCGAGAGGAGGCATTTCCACCTACCCCAGAGTCACGGGCCGGTCATTCACGGTCATATTTGGAGATGCCGAGTGAGGACGCAGCAATGAGACCGGACAGTCTGTCGAGTCCGCCACCTCCACGTGCGGAATTAGGCTTCACACGAGCCGATTCGCCACCAGCTCGCGCCGAGAATTCGCCGTCACACGCGCGCGCGCGTGTATGTGTGTACTATTTTTCCGTATGTGTGTTATTGTTTAAAATATAACTATCAATATTTTCAGGAGATTTACTTATATACTAATTACCATATGTTTGTATAATATTAAAATAACAATACTTACATCTAAATCCTCTAATGTCGCCACACACATTGTACTTTTCTGCACTCACTAAAAAACTTTTTTGCTACTTGGAACAACGTTACGTGTGTTCACCACATACACTCGAACTCATGTGTATATCAAATAATGTATGTATATGTATTAAAGTAAGCAGTTTAAGACAAAGCAAGATAGTTTGATTTCTCTCTCTCTCACTCTATCTTAAAGCAATTGGCCGTTCTAAAGCTGTCAAGAGATATATATAAGGAGATGTAAAATTGAAAGAATAATTATCGATTTATATGTTGTATATATATATATAATAATTATTGCATAACTAATATAATTATTATATATGTTAATATTACATTTCTAATATATTATAACATGTTAACATTATATACAGGGTGTCAACGACAGACCGCCCACTATGTATATAGCGTTATTTCTCGTTAAAACCTGAGTTAAAAAGTTTTGAACCATTTTTTTTTGTACATGTAACAAAGAAGTAATATTCAGTAAATCAGACCAATCAGCGTCGACCTTTAGCAGGGCGCACGTAGCGGCGGAACGTTCACGCACACTACCAGGCGCGCAGCTGACTGACGTGCGCCCGGTTAAAAGTCGGCGCTGATTGGTCTGATTTACTCAATAATTACTTCTTTATTACATGCAATAGAAAAAAATGGTTCAGGATGTTTTGACTCAGTTTTTAATGAGAAATAACGCTATATATTTATTGGTCTTTTGTTGACACCCTATATTTTAATAGTATATGGTAAAATACATTGTTCGGAGAAGCTCTAGTGCCCGATTTATATTAATTCTATATTAAACGCAAAATAGAGACGCAAATCACAGATAGAATTACCTAATCGCATTAATCAAATCAGCCAATTAATCAACGTGATTGGTCTACAAGAGTTGCGACTTGCGTTTGCGTTTTAATAATAGGCGCTTTCCGTTAGCGCCTATTATTAAGACACAAGTCAACGCAAAAGTCATTCTGTCTTCTTTAGTATTTAATAAGAAACAAAGACAATATGATAGTAGTATGTAGGCACTTATGGCGCGTCAAAACAAACCCTCTCCACCTGGCCCCCCCACTACTTCTGGCGCCATTGCCCCACCAGGGTGGTTTTCCCACTCCCTTGGGGGTGATTGGCCACGCCCACTGGAGGGGATAGAAAAGTGACATGATTTATGACCCCATAAATTTTTTATACACTTTTTATAAATTTTTATAATTTTCTAAATATGTGTATTTTAAAATTTTTTTTGTTGAGGAATTTGTGTGGAAGGAAAGTTCGTGAATGTTCTCGAGTAAGAATTCTTTATTAAAAGAGTATATATTTATTAAAAAATCCGTTTCGAAGCGTGGCTGGTACTGGCAATGGCGGCGCTCCGATGTTGTTGCCTCGTGCGTTCAAACGTGTATGAGAGCAAGTTGGCGTCGGTTGAGTAAGGAAGTGTAAGGGCGAAAATGGCATCGGTCCCGAGAAGAATCAATCAGCGTCTGGGCACTTATGGCTCCCAATGAGCGAGGTTCAGGGGTAGTTGATGGGGATGATAGGGCCCCCAAGGAAAGACCAATGAGCGTCTGGGCACTTATGGCTTCCAATGAGCGTGAAGCATAGTTGAGGGCGTCTAGGCGAAATCGAAATAGAAGCAGGCGTCGCAAGACTGTGACTAGAAAGTCAGGGATGTAATATAAAAAATGAATTTATGTGTCCGGATTTTTTCTGAACAATTTTCATCTGCGCGAATTTGTACGTGCGGGTTGACACGTGCGTGCCGATGAGAACATAAGTTTTTTTGAAGACAAATAACGGTTTATGACTCGGGACTGTTAAATCTGCATGTTCGTGGGGGGTAACAAGAGCGTGCCGATGAAAACATAATTTTTTTTTGAAGACAAAAAACGGTTTATTACTCGGGACCGTTAAACCTGCGCGTACTTGTTTGCGCGAGAAACTTTCAGAAAATTCTACGAGAGTTTTCGATGGATATTCAATGTAAAATAAAATGTTTATAAAAATGCACATTTAAAGAATTGTTTATTGTTTTTCATACGCATATGCACTCATGTGTGGGTAGCTACGACACGAAGTAAATGCAAAATAAAAACTATGTGTCGTACGCGGATGATATATAGAAATAATTTGTAACTTTTGAAAATAATTGTTAATTTACCGTTTAAACAAAAGTGGTAGTGGTGGTAAAATATGTTGATGCTCATGCGCACAAGAGGGTAAAATTGCTATAAATAGAGCGATGTAAATACATTTTGATCATTATTTTGTTGCAAACAGTTGCGGCTGGCGCTTGAAATATCTTTTTACGCGGTGAATATTGGTTTAAAAGTGTGTAAAGTAAAAAGTGCACAGAAATGGCGGTAAATAGTGAAAAAGAGCAAATTGAATCCAGTTTAAAATCGTGCATGAGAATCATCAAGAAGCAAAATGAGAGGCATGAGATGCTGCTTTCCACCGTGTATGGATTAAATACTTCTCATACAAAGAGAATTCAAGTAGGATTGCTCCCTAATGTAAAGAACAGATTTTTTTATCCTGCTATTAAATTATGCGGAAATGGAACAAATATCATATAGATCGATGCTGACGCGTGGAAAAAATTGGAAGATACCATGCCGTTAATAAGTCTGTACTTGGACAGAGGGAAATACAAGACAGAGCCGATTATAATAAATAATAATATCACAATTGCATTTACTACGGCATATGGAGCGCAGGCTGTATTAATTTCTCACAAAGAGTCTGGAGAAGAGGAAACATCTAACAGCGAGACAATGAGAGAAGAAGATTCGGATTGTTCTAGAGTGAGTGGCATTCACTTAGACACCGTTCAAATGCGCACCGTTCAATTGGACACCGTTCACTTGCGCACCGTTTGTTTGTACACAGAAAGATGCGCACCGTTCATTTAGACACCGTTCACTTGCGCACCGTTCGTTTGCACACAGAAAGATGCGCACCGTTCAATTACACACCGTTCACTTAGACNGATGCGCACCGTTCAATTACACACCGTTCACTTAGACACCGTTCAAATGCGCACCGTTCACTTCGACACCGTAATAATGCGCACCGTAATAATGCACACCGTAATAATGCGCACCGTAATCATGCGCACCGTTCACTTGAACACCGTTCATTTAGACACCGTTTATTTGGACACAAAGAGACTTCTTAATACAGATATTTAAGAAGTAAATATTGTGTTTGCAATACATTTTATTGTACATGTGTGGGCGGGGGAGGGGCTCCGCCCCTCCCCCTGCACCCTCTCCTCGAAACACATATAACCTAACCTAACCTAACCTGTGTTACTACTATCATATATTTTCACTTTTCATTGTCTATTTGTGTTCAAATAAACAGTGTCTAAATAAACGGTATCTAAGTGAACGGTGCGCATTATTACGGTGTCTAAGTGAACGGTGCGCATTATTACGGTGTCTAAGTGAACGGTGCGCATTATTACGGTGTCTAAATGAACGGTGCGCATTATTACGGTGTTTAATTGAACGGTGCGAATCTTTCTGTGTACAAACAAACGGTGCGCAAGTGAACGGTGTCTAATTGAACGGTGCGCATATTTCTGTGTACAAATGAACAGTGCGCATTTAAACGGTGTCTAAATGAACGGTGCACATTTTCTTGCGTGTCCAAATGCACCGTGTCTAATTGAACTGTGTCTAAAATTCTGTGTCTATTTGCAACGTGTCTAATTGCAACGTGTCCAATTGAACGGTGTCTAAGTG
>NW_018021995.1:16077-19138 GCF_002006095.1 Pseudomyrmex gracilis
CGACAATTGTTGATCGAAAATCGCAAATTGACGATAAGGGAGATAGCTGAGACCACCAACATATCATTCGGATCCGTACGCGAAGCTATCCGCAAAAAAAGACCTGCTTTATGGGGCATCAACTCGTGGATTCTCCATGACGATAATGCACCATCTCATAATGCGTTGATTATTCGTGAGTTTCTCGTCAAAAACAACACCAATACCATTCAACAACCGCCCAATTCACCTGATCTGGCAACATGTGACTTCTTCTTATTTGATCGACTCAAAAAACCACTACGAGGAACTTGTTTTGAGAGTGTGGAGGCAATATAGCTAAATTCGCTGGAGGCACTAATGGCTATACCAAAAACCGACTTCCAGAAAAGCTTCGAGGGGTGAATCAAACGCTGGCACAAGTGCATCGCAGTCTACGGGGACTACTTTAAAGGGGACAACTTGAATTTTGAAGAATAAACATGTACTTTTCTTTTTATGAATAAATTCCCGTTATTTTTTGATCATGGTAGTATAGCGCAATGAGTTAACGGGTATATGGAACACTTGGATACATTAGCATCCAGCAGTAGCGAATGTTCCAAGTATTTAATACAAGAAACAGAATTGTTACTCCCGAAAGCTTATATACACGCAGACATTATCAAATTAACAATTAAAGGTAATTACAGCAATATCGAACGTGGTGTACAGACGCAAATTAAAAATTTACTGTTTCTAGATACGTACTTTACCCTGGTATTTCTAGAAATGTGTACACTTTATTTGGATAATGCTGTTCAAATTATTTTAGCAAAGCATTAAAAGTAATGGCTTCTTTCAGTTTGATTGTATACAAAAAATATATTTCAATTTTTTTGTGAATAAAAATTAAAATATGGTGTCTTTCTATAAAATATATATATATATTGCGTTTTATTTTTCCTGCTCGAAATCTGTCTTATTCGCACGCACTTTATTGAAAAACAAAAATTAAAACAAAATTGTTGCGTCATTATTTGCGCGCATAGAAAATAAATGAAAATTCTTTGAAATAAGGTGTTCTTATATCACGCATCTTGTTGCAACGTGTTTCCACGTGCGTGTCTATCTCGAAAAATATTGCGGGAAAGTTTCTCATAGTACAATTTCAAAGTCAGAAATCAAAGGTCAATATATCGCAAGTCCTTCGGTTATTTATTGCAGCTCAGGACTGTAAATTTCCGTTTTATGGAAACGAAGCTAAAGGATGTGTTTCACTCCGTTGAAAAAATGGTAGAAATTATGACTGAGTAACAGACGGTCAATGCCAATACGCGACATCTCAGGATCATTTTTTCATCTTAGAGAAATCAATGTCAACTTTATGGAAAAGCAACAACAGATTTTTTCTTACCGCTGGCAAAAACGAGAAAACTTTATAGCATTTCCGAGTAACAAACGGTTTGTCAGTTTGTGACATCCTAGACCAACTCTCACTTTGTAATTTTTGGGGGTGAAACAGCGTATAAAAGATCTGTTGCAACGAGTTCAAAATGCAGTCTGAGTTTAGATCAAGAATCAGCCAGTTCTTCAGTAAATAGCAAGCAGTGAGTTTTTAGTGAGTGTCGGAGTTCTAAAGCGCGTTCAAAAAGTACTATTTTGCAGTTTGGTAATATATTTTATTAAAATTGTCGGCACAAACAATAGAAGACATTGCAATGCATGTAATGCAATGCGCATTTGACATATTTATGTCAATGCATATTCGGAGTGTGTTGCTGCGTATACGGAAAAACGCAGACAACATAGATTTGTTCGATCGAATCGCGCATCGAATATCGAATACGTATCTCGCAACATTGCACGCGCTGGGATATTTTGATGAAGATCCCCGATTATTGCACATCGCGTGCGAAGTAGTGGAATTTCGCACGGCGCTCCAACACGAAGAAAAAGATGTGCAAGGACGAATTGCACAAATGATGCGTGATAATATAGGTGAGTAAAAATTTTATATTTGTTAGAATATTATTTTTACATTTGAAAAACTTTTTTGATATACTGCATGTTTCATTTACTTTAGTGAACAATCGTAACGAAGTAACGGCAAACGAAGAAGAAGCTGCACCGACGTCATTCCGTTTTGCTTCTTGTCAGCAGCAGCAAGTTGCGAGCGTACCGCCCCGTGTGGAACCTCGAGCGGTAGCCAGGGTGTTGCCAATGCAACGCACTGCTCTTACGGCCCGACGTCGCCGACAAGAGGGGTCAGAAGAAGCAAACGAACCTCCGCTGCGTAAGTTTACAAGCAATAAAACAAGAATTACTAACTTTTAGAATAAAAATATATTAACTAGTGATTTTTACATTTTAGGAAAAGCCCGTAGAGATGAAGCAGAGCTTTCTCCTCCTCCTCCTTCTCCCGTTGATTCCGGTAAGTAAACTAACTAAATAGTTAAACATAATGAAAAATATATAAAGAAATTATATATAAACTTATATATATATATATATATTAATTTTCAGATAATGAAGTGCAGATGGTGCTGGAAGTTAGGTATCCGCCAGGGACATTACCTGACCATTTCCAACAGAAAGAAGCAAAAGAAGAACAGCGTCAATGGGCGGTGGAGGAGCTTCGAAGAAGGCGGCTGGAAGCGCAAATGGAAGACGAGCGCTACGAGCGGGAAACAGTCCGTCTCTTGTCAGAAATCGAAAACGAGATCATTGCCGACATCAGCGACAACAACAACGTCGCCGACGAGAACGATGACGACGACAACGATGATGACAAGGATGTCGACGACAACAACGACGCCGACAACAACGACGCCGACAACGACGACGACGACGACTACGACAACGATGATGACAAGGAAGCCGACGATAACAACGACGCCGACGCCGAGAACGACGACGACGACGACGACTACAATGATGGCGAGGATGCCGACGACAACAACGACGCCGACGACGAAAACGACGACACCGATGACGATGGAGAAAACGAACGCCCCGTGATTATTTTGGAAACGAAAGATTCTATTGTAGAAATATCGGAGGGAGAAGGTTAGAATAGTTAGAATAGTATTTTATATAATTG
>NW_018021995.1:19231-23606 GCF_002006095.1 Pseudomyrmex gracilis
TATATATAAGTGTAACAAAATTAAGTGTAAAATAATTTGATACACTAAAAAAGAAATAAAAAAACCAATTAGCGATATAAATTAGGTAGACGCTTCATTTACAGTTAATTGAATAAATATACGTTTAATATGTATATACTCGTTGTCTTACTTATTTAATTCCCCTGTATAAACTTAAAATTACGCTAAGAAATATCACACAAAAATAAATTTTTGAAATTAATATCGAGCATAACTAAGTTTCATTAATATTGTGCATGTCCAAACGCGTTTTTCTTATGTTACGCGGTAGAAATTGACGCGATAAGAAAAGTCACATACTTAGTATATATTTTTCATTAAATTTGACTTAAACTTTTTATTTCTATAACAATATATTTACAACACCTTATATACAACACGTATATATATGGATTTAATCAAATGTAATTAAAGCGTCTGTCTAATGTATCAATAATTGGTTCGTTTACCGTCGTTTGATAATCGCTTGTTAAGATATTGAGAGTTTTTGTATTAAGCTTTTGTATTTACAGTGCAATACGGGGGCGGAATTGTAAATGTTGCGCAAGAAAATAGTAGTAAACAAAACGGCACCAACAACGAGCGCAGCGACGACACCGTCAAGCGTTACACCGGCAGCAGCAGTGCTACTCCCGCCACCCCCGACAGCGCTGCCAAGAGAAGCAACAGCGACGACATCACTGCCGAGCGTTACACCGGCAGCAGTGCTATTCCCGCCATCCCCGACAGTGCTGCCGATGACGAGAGAAGCGAACAGATCGGTGAAAATAATAATAATTATACATTTATTGTATTACGGACGGAAAACGCGCGTAGATTTAAGAAATTCAGGGTAATAGGGAGAGAGGCGACATTTGAGAACCGCGAAATTCAGCCTGGTGCTGAAATAGTAGAATGGGTGGAGGGTGCATTTCGCGAAATTCACAGATACGCGATAAATTTATCGGAGCCGAATGATTACGTTGGGGTGTGGTTCAACTCCCCGACTTTGACCAACGGTGCAGCGGGTCTTTCTTTTTGTCCTGCGCGTGACTTAACTCACGAGAATATTTGGTCTCTCGTGAGTTCGGTTGCGCAAAGTAACGGAGGGATAGACATCGCTACGTCGTTTACGATACGTGTATGCACCATTGTATGCGTCCATTCTCCGTCGGGCAAAGGAGGCCGTCCTTTGGGCGCGGAAGGAATCTAGAAACGCTCGAATCTTTCAATAACAAATAGCGACAACCTCTGTTTCCTTCGCTCACTCGTTGCCGCTCGGGTATACCTCGAACGAGATAACACCCGCACGGGCGAGCTACATGAGNGATGGAATGCAATGAGACGTTCGAACTCCTGTTTACAACGCCAATGGGTACAGAAGTTGGTGGAGAGAACAGGCGTCACAATTCCGGAGGAAGGCTGTGGTATTGGGGAAATTGAGCGATTTTAACGGTACCTTGCCGGGGAGGGGTTAGCTATAATTGTTTACGCCTCGTCTACTTTTGCGAAAGGTGGAAAACCGTTGTACGACGGTGGTGCGTTGCTCGCCTCTCTCGGACGCGAATCCTTGCTACGTTTAAATATTTTTTATTGCGAGGGTTCGCGTCATTATTGTCCAATGTTAAATTTAAGAGCGGCGGCGGGGAGCAGAGGATACTGCATTCCTTGCAACCTGCCTTATCGTCCCGAACAAGGAGTTCATCAATGCTCGCATAAATGTCCGCGTTGTCGCGGTGTGCCGTCGTGCGAAACAGAAGAAGTAGAATTAATTCGATGCGAGCAATGTAAGAGAATGTTTTACGGGCGCGAGTGTTTCGAGCGTCACTGAGCCGAAAAATCGTACGGAGACGGTCGCGTGAGCGTGTGCAGCACCTTGCAATTTTTTGACGATTGCGGGCGTTTGTACAGAACAGCGGGTGCGGGGCACAAATGCGGCGTCGTGTTTTGTAACATTTGCAGTTCGCATCAAGATGTAAACCATTTTTGTTATATTCGACTTCTTGCACGCGAGGATTTCACCGGCAAAGAGAAAAACGCGCGCGTCGCATTTGTGTTCTACGATTTCGAGACCTGACAGGATGAGACGCTCGAAGGTACAGCGTCTGTGAAACTTCACGTGCCCACTCTTTGCGTCGCGCAGCAGATTTGCGTCGCGTGTGCGGGCGAGGACGACATGACGGTACGTTGCCGGTGGTGCGGTGTGCGCGAATTCGTGTTCCGCAATGATCAAGTGAGGCAATTCGTCGATTTTGTTACGAGAACGACAAAATGTTTCACGCAGATTATCTGCATCGCGCACAACGCCAAGGCGTTTGACGCGCAGTTCATCCTTTGTTACATTACAGAAAAACGTGTTGATTTGGATCCACGAGTAATATTAAACGGGACGAAGATCGTCGTATTAACGGCCGGCCGTACGAAATTTGTTGACTAATATCAACTATATGGCGATGCGTTTGTCAACTTTGCCAAAGATTTTCGGTTTGCAAGGTGGGGTGGAAAAAGGATATTTTTCGCATTTATTTAACACACTCGCGAAGTAGTCGTACGTCGGTCCGTTACCAGCCGTTGAATATTACTCGCCGGATAGTATGTCTAGCAAAGAACGCGAACGTTTGTTGTTGTGGCACGCGGAACAGATGCACAAAAACGCAGTTTTTGACTTCCAACGCGAGATAGTTCGTTGTTGTCGTAACGACGTTGATATCTTGCGGCNAGCGTGCATGGCTTTCCGCAAGATATTTCTCGAGCGCGGAAACGTATGTCCGTTCGAANAATGCACGACCATCGCTTCCACATGTATGTGCGTTTTCCGCAAAACCTTTTTACGTGAGGAAGAGATCGGCGTCATTCCTCGCGGCGGATATCGCNTCGCGGATACGCAATCCCGCAAAGCTCTGCAGTGGCTGGTGTGGAAAGAGCGCGAGCTCGGCCGCATCATTGTTCACGCGGGTCACGGGCTAGAACATTGTCTCGCGGAAGTCGGAGGCATTCCCATCAACGGGTATTACGAGACGGCGAACGGTGAGCGTCACGTGTTGCAATACCACGGCTGCTTTTGGCACGGGTGTCCCGTGTGTTTTAAAACGGAACGCGACAAACGTCTCTGCACGGGTGTGTGTGAAGTTAGCACGACGTTCTATTTATTATTACAAAATAATGATAGTTTTAGTAGCACTTTACATAGTTTTACAGTTCTTACTATAAATAAGCAAAAGTTCCGCGGTTTTAATATTAAAAAACCGAAAACAAAAAAATGTCGTGCTATTTTCCCGTTCTAGCACGACACACTTTTCTCAAAACTATACGAAGACAGTGAAAATTACACTTTTGATTAAGAGTTCCCGTTAGTTCTAAGGCTCACTTATACATTTACAAAATTTTACACCAAAATATCAACAATTATCACTTTTATGTACTAGTGACATTTGACGCCAGCACGACACTCAACGAAAACCTGTCGTGCAGTCGACTTTCAGCACTTCTGCCGACAGTTTTAGATTGTTCTAGTCGAGTTCTATAACTTTAAGCTATTTGCAGCCACAGTTCCGCTCTATAAACATTTTTTACTAAATTTTACTTCTTGCGCCAGCACGACACTCAACGAAAACTTGTCGTGCAGTCGACTTTCAGCAGTTGTAGTGTGTTATATTTTTATCGTCAATTAAGATTAGCACGTCGCTAGATATAATATGTCGTTGGATATGTTTGCGTCGTGTAGAGAGAGTATAAATAATTAGCCGGAAATACTAATCCTTTTTTTGATGGTAGATATATATATATATTTATATTGTAATGGTGGTGTTACAATTGAAAATTATAGACATTTTAAAGAAAACAATTATGTTTCCGCGCTTACATAAAAGATAAGGTGAGGCGTAATTGTAATGGTTTTATTAATAAGTCGTCTCTTTTTCTTCACATCATCGTATTCATACCAATGTGTTCCACTTTGTGCGTAAGTAACATAATGTCCACTGGCAGTATTGTCACCGAATGCGTATATATAATTTACAATGCCGACTAATACATATGTTTTTGAGTTTAATGTAATGTTTGTGGCAGTAGCTTCCAAATTATGTATTATTGTTTGATCTCTATTAGTGTATCGATCATCAGTAAAAATTGATGTATCAATAAATAAGTGTGGACCGTATTCAATTACTTCTGTAGCAGGATGTAAGCATTTCCTGTATGTCATTTTTGTGTGTATCGCAGTGTTACGTCCTGGACTTCACGTCCCCTTTTTTTTTGCAACGTGAGAACGATCTTTTCGTTCTGAGAATCATAATAACCGTAGCTTTAAGAAACCGAGATGCTGAGACTTCCCGGATGGAGGACAGGAGTCGGGCTGTGGCGATAAGAATTGTAA
>NW_018021995.1:28716-34656 GCF_002006095.1 Pseudomyrmex gracilis
CTCGCTCGACCTGTGCACTTGACGTTCGAATCTCTCTGGGTCACTGTGCCGGGAGTTGACACATAAGTGTCATGTGTCGGTTGCGTCACTCCTCAAGGGCCCGACCGTTACCGTAAGCCTAGGACGTAACAGCAGTTTTTATTGCTTCCTGCATATGTTGCAACCCTTTGTAGAGGAGAATATCTAAATTTACAGTTACTTCAATTATTTGCCTTCTTCGAAAATAACCACAAGTACATATAATGGTTGCTCGATAACTTGGTATATCTACAAATAGATTACTTACTAAATGCGCTACATTGCAATTTGCGTCTAGTTTAGAAATTGATGAAGTATACTTTGTTAAAGCGTCACTAAAAAGCGGAAGATCTATTAAAATCTTTGCTCTTTCATTATAATAATTTGTTATTATTTTTCCGCTACGCAATATTGACAGTGCCAAATTAATTGTGCGATTATTTGAACTGTTTATTTTATTCTCATAACACTTGATACTTGTAATGCCGCTTGCAATCAAATGAAGTATTGCATCAAATGCACAAGTTTGGGTAATGGTGATGACTTTGCCATTACTAGTAATGCTTTTACATACATTACCATTCCGCATGAGCGGTATGTTGTGATCCCTCGCCAATTTGACATAATCCCATTCTGGGCATTTGTTTAATTATGAGGGTTTACGTCGTTCTTTTACAGAAGAACAATGCTCCTGTGGTGATTGACAAACAAGACCTCGCCAAGTTTCACGGACATTAAAATCTAATTGATTCTCAACGATATCGCTGCTATCAATCGCTATGACTGTTTTATTAATGTTTTCTGCAGAAATATTTTTTGTTATGTCGCAATTAATTGCACTAGAAGATAAACTATTGTCTAAACTATTATCAAATATATTTGTTTGTATTTCCGCAGAATTTGCAGAAGAATAATTATGCTTCAATTTAGTTTGCAAATCACAATCTGTTAAACTTAAAATATCTTTTTTACACAATGCCAATTTAATTCTAACGTCGATGTAATCAAGATGTTCGTGTACAAATTTATCGGCTCTCATTGGTAATTGACCTTTAAATGCACGATTTTTTAATTCTGTAAATTCCGCTTCAACGGAAGTAGAGGTGGCAATTTCTTTACCTATTTGAAAGTACGGTTGCATTACAGCACTCCAAAGCGCTACATATGGCATCAAATACGTCTTTATTCTCGCAGCAAAATCAGGATTATAACAAGCATTTATTGCTTTGTCTTCGATGCAATTAATTGCTATTCGTTGAGCATTATCATATATGTTGGCACTCCACTGAAACCAGTCGGAAGCATCTTGATCTATTTCTTTTGGACAATCTATTTCATTGCAATTAAGATTTTCATTTTCTTCATCAGAAATTTCAGGTTCTGGGACACATTTTATTATATTATTTAAATATTGTAAATGCGACTCAGATGTCAATTCTTCTCCGTTTTCATTAGAACCAACATACTAACTTAATGCCACAACAAGAATAGCTTCGAAAAATGAACACAGCTCTTCAAGAGAAGTCATTTTGTATGCTTGACATAAAGAACGTAAATAAAATTTTCGAACAAGTAATTTATCTTTCTGTTTGAGACAATTCCATCTCGATATCATGGATACAAAGTGACTTACATCTAATCTTATAAAACAAGATGGAAGTGTGTCATAATAACCATTTACGATGTTAAAACATTTCTTCAGATAATTTCGCAAATTAATGCATTTTGCGAATATCTGTGCAACAGCAATTAAAATTGCCCAGCTAAAATCGCAAACGACCATACGCGGAGATTCGTTTCCTACACATATTATTTTTTGTAAAAAATATGCAATATGCATTGCTTTATGATCCGCCGATATCATCTGAAAGACTGAAATACTTCCGTTATTATTTACGAACATACACTGATACAAAAAAATTGGCGGATCGCAATTGGACATTCATTTTATGACACTTCCAGTAGCATCAATTGTCATGAATCCTGTTGGATATTTTTTGTTCCTACTTGTATATAATAATTGTTGTTCGGGACTCCAATAGATTCAAAAAAATTCTAATAACCCAATACTATATATAGCTCCATAATATTTGCCCTGTTTAGAACTATGCAAACGATTTAGAGAGGGGTTCGTATACAAAAATCCATATCGTTCTACTAATGTTTGTTCTTTTGCTTTTTGTAATACAGTAGCATTAGGGATTATTGCAGGCTCAATGTCGCCAAAATCTTTGATACGTTTGGCTTCCTGTCTGCGAAATGTTACAGCATATAATTTTCTGTCAATTAGAATGTTGCTAATAATTTGACGACGTTTGCCTCTTAATTGTCGCTTTGTTTTGTAAGAATGACTTTCTTCTATCACATTAAGTATTGTAAAGTGTATCTTTACGTCGACATTATCACGCGGTCGATGCATACTTTTACCTTTTATAATGGCATTGCATTCTTTGCAACTACCATGAATAGCAATATAATATTTTGCGGAACTGGATTCATGAACATTGTGCTTTTTAAATGCTATTGTGCAACTAAATTTTTGTTGCTGCCACGCTTTTTCACTTACAATGTCAGTCCAACCGCTTTGAAGTACATACTTGTATCGTCTTCCGTAAAGTTTGTGAACAGGCATAATTGTTTTCCACTGTTTACTTGATAAAATTAAATCGAATTCTTTTGAAAGTGTATTTATAGAACTATTTTTAATAGTTTCAATAGAAGAAGAAGATACATTATACGAAGTCTCTGTCTTGCCTACCTCAATATACGCTTTCAAAATTTTATCTTCGAATCCGTTTCTATTTTCATTAATTATTACATATATGTGTTTTGGTGTTAATTTACTGTTAAACGTTTTCATTTCTTCAGAAATTATACGGAAGATTTCCGTAAACGGAGGATAAGGTTTGCCATTATCTTGTAAGATCCGGAAGTTATCATGTAATAAGATTTCCAATAATTTCTCTTTATTGTACATCGTGCAAATAGATTTGAAGTAGTTGAATGATACTAAACAAACACATAAAACACACAAAAACAGTAAAGTAGAACAAAATTGTATTGTATGATGTTTACAAATATTATTTTAATTTCCTTATATCATTTCTAGTTATCTGTAAAATTTGCTTTATTTTCTCAAAAATTTTGAAAATACAATTGTGATTTAAATACTTACAACTTTATAAATCTGACTTAATCAAAATCCGCTCTTCAATATCAATAATTATTAAAATACTGTTTTATATTTCTCTCAATTCAAAGAGAGTCACCGATATACTTTCCAAACCTTTTTGCGGAAAACGCTCTTATGCTCTTGCTTTTAACTAATCAAATGACGACGAACCAACAGATTGAGCGCTGAGTGCGCGATTGGTCGCTAAGACTGCGGCGGAGTCAAAGGACAGTAGAATACGCCGACATGTTTTTTCCGACATTTTTTTCCCGATCTCTGTTTTCTTTAATCCTTAGAAACTTTTTGATATAACCTCAACAAAAAAACTACAAGCTTATATTGGCGCGCGCGTTAAACGAGCTTCTTTTTGCGCGCGCGACAATAAGCTGATTTTTCATGAAAACAGCTTTTCACTCATTCGGAATAAGCTCACCGTTGCCGCGACAAAAATTAGCTCGGTGTCGCGACAAAACGCGGTCGCCGCGGGGCCCAACGCGCGATGGTGAGCTCATCGTCGCAAACCAAAAACAGTTTAATTTAAGAGGTATACAAGCGGCAATTTGCACAGTCTTCGAAATAGACGTGCGCTGGAAACATCCCTGGACGTCGATCGTTTGCGGTCTTACAGGATGCGGAAAACCAATTTTTGTAAAGACTTTTCTCTGTTATTTGCCGAAAATGGCAAATATTCGATTCGGGAGAATTTTATTTTATTACGGCGAATGGCAAGAAGCCTCTCTCGAGTTGCAACGCAAGATGACGACGGAAAAATGTAAAATCGAATTTCGCGAAGGACTACCCCGCCCGGAAGATTACTCGAACGACCCGCTTTGTGCAAAATTAATAATAATCGACGATCTTATGCGAGAATNGTCGTCGTGCAAAGTGATCATTTATTTGTTTACCAAGGGTAGCCATCATAAAAATCTTAGCGTTATACTTATTTCACAGAATCTCTTTCATCAGAGACGCGGTCAACGCGATATTTTGCTGAATGCGAATTACATTGTGGTTTTCAAGAACCTGCGCGATCGCGCGCAAATTCGCCATCTTGCGCGTCAAGTCTATCCCGACGACGCAAAGTTTTTGGAAGAAGCGTATTACAACGCCACTTCGCGTCCTCACGGTTATTTACTGCTCGATTTGAAGCAATCAACACCGGACGAATATCGTTTTCGAACGTGTATCTTTCCCAACTATCCGCGTCATTACGTGTACGTACCCCGCAGATTCTTGGAGGTACTTGGAGGTGCAAGAGAAACCTGCTGGTGCAACACGGAGCCTTTTTCCCGCACATCATCGGGCCCATACTCACAGCTTTATTATCTCGAATTATCGAGTAAATATGGAACGGGCTAAAAAAATGGTGCTGATTTCCACGGATAATCTCGAAAGAATGCAACAACGAATGGCGGAGGAAAATACCACTGCTAATACTACACGCACTCCCAGAACCGTTCTTTTGCGTCTCGACGCGGAGGTGAGACGTATTCTCGATACCCCTGTTGATGAAGGTGAAAAATGGAAATTGTACAGCGAAGTACTTCGTCGATATCTATATTTTATCCGAAAAGCGAGAAAGCGTTCTCGCAAAGAAGAAGATTCATCCGTGGCAAAAACAACTGCTGTGACTGGTAAAGAAAGGGAAGAGAAAGAGGAGAAGGACGAGGAAATGAGAGAATTATTTAACGACGCGGAAGAACCAATGGACGCTTTGCCTCAAACATCCTTTGTTTTACCAAAACAGTATTCAACACTATTACGACACAATAATAATAATCAATATCAACGGATTAATCAGTCACTTCCAAAAAAAATGTATTGTTTGCAGATATTTTATTTAACAACAGCAGCAGCGCAACGAGCTCTCGCAAACGAAAAACTATAACAAACGTAATAGAAACAATTCCAAAAACTTACCGCTCCAAAGCGCGAATGCTTGTGAATCATTTGGTCGAAACGGCTGTTCCCGTCAAGATCACATGGAACGAACGCGGCATCGTGACCAAGAGTCCAAAATTGGTGGGAGCGAATATTGTGGAACTCGTAAACGATGCGATGCGAGAAAGAAAAACTGTTGGAATACTGGGGGTCATTCATTTCGCTCATTTCTTTCGCGACATAAACACGCCTCCTCAATACGTGGGAAATCCTAAATATTTACGCTTTTTGCGAAAAGGAGGAAAAAGAACAAAGCGCAAATCTCCGCATAGTATTGAACAAGAAGAAGAAAAGGAAGGATAAGATTACCGAGCCACCGACAAGAAAAAGAAAAAGATACGAATCGGGATTCCGAGACAAGTGCTCACGTGGGACGAAATGTAAACAAAACGCTTGACAAGTTGTATTATAATCCCGTGCATTACGTCGGTTACTCGTCGACGGAAAATTTGTCGCGAGCCGCTAAACCGAATTACTTGCGCGAGGACGTTGTTTGCTAGCTTTGTTTGCAAGATGCTTACACGCTACATCGTCCCGTGCGGCGAAAGTTTCCCCGACTGCATTACAACGTGACGAATATCGACGATTTCTGGGAGGCTGATTTAATACAATTGCGAAATTTGCAAAGCTATAACGACGGATATTGCTATCTACTGACAATTATCGACGTGCTCAGCAAATTCGCGTGGGTGGAACTGTTGCGAGACAAAACAAGTGCTCAAGTCCTTTGTGCGTTTCAACGCGTGCTTTCGAGAAGTGGCGGACGAAGACCCGTATATCTGCAAACCGACAAAGGTAAAGAATTTATC
>NW_018021996.1:0-22537 GCF_002006095.1 Pseudomyrmex gracilis
ATACCATTTTAGTTACATGTTACATTTCTGTTATATACCTGCAATACCCAATGAGTGGGAAAAAACAACTAACATAGATGTTGCATGCAACGAACATGTTATATTACATGTTACATTCTGTTTTATTGCAGTAATGTTGCAGTTATATATCTGTGTTTGCTGGGACGTAATATTTCTTCATCTCGTCAGGAAGAATTACTGCAAAGATCATCTACGCCAACCACTACAACACGAAATGCACGCCATGATCACTGTTATATAAGCAGTCCACGATGCTTGCGACGAAAATTAGACTTTACGCGCTCTCAGAAAATTATGATCGGAAAAATAGCTTGTTCCACAATGAAGAAGTATCGACGAGCGATGATAAAAGTGTCGCAGTTAAAATCTTTGTTGAAGATTATGAAGGAAAAGATGATTGCTAAACCGGAAGTCGTTGACCATCTTGAACAAGTATTTGGTGGATCTCCCCTACAACTCTATGAAAGGTGTGTACAAATGCATGTGGCTGGTGGGAAGAGAGTCACCAGAAAATATTCTTCTACTTTGCGTGCTTTTGCTTTAACGTTACACTTTTATTCTCCTCGAGCATATGCTTTTGTCCGTGAAGAATTTGGCCTTAGTTTACCTCATCCAAGTACTTTGCGTAGTTGGTATAATGAAGTTAGAGGCGATCCTGGTTTTACTGATGAATCTTTTTCGGCTCTTAAAATGAAAGTAGATGAATGTTCATCAATCGGAAAAAGTTTATACTGCTCCTTGATGCTTGACGATATGCATATCAAAAAACAAGTTGAATGGGATGGCAGTAAGTTTCATGGCTTGTGTACCGTGCGTAACAACGATACAGAAGAATGTCACGCTGCCACTCAAGCACTTGTTTTTATGGCTGTAGCTCTCGATGCATCTTGGAAGGTTCCTCTCGGCTATTTTTTGCATGATGGTATGAATGTGGATCAACTAACAATATTAACTAAAGACTGCATTCGACGTATGCGTAAAGTTGGTGTGCAAATTCTTTCCTTACCTTTTGATGGTTCTGCTGTTCATTTAAATATGGCTGAACGTTTGGGAGCTAATCTGAAAATGAATTCTTGTAAACCGAGTTTGCAAATTTGTTTTTAGAACTTCGCAATCATATGTTTGATACGTCGGAAGAGGAAAATCATTTACATAGTCTAATAAAGACAATATCTTTGTGCTATATAAAGATTAAAATGTATCATTGCGGAAAAAAAGTTTCGGAAGCAAATACAAACCTTGGAAAACGGAAGGAACTATCGCGACTTGCTATTTTCTTAAATGTATAAACTGTTTAATAAAACACACTATTTACATTTATAAATTATCACACTATTTATATTTTATTACATATATAAATAAAGAAGTTTGTTTATACACCAACATCCTGTATTTGACTTCATATCGGCCCATTTCCAAATATTTTTTGACTATTTATATTTATTGCATTTTTTTATAATTGAAATGAAATTATATTGAATTGTATTGAATTGTATTTATAATTGAAATTGTATTGAATGAATTTTTGCAATGATTGAATTTTTTATAATTTGCATTTTTTAATAATTAAAATAAAACCATTTTGTTTGAAGATACAACGATATTTTGTAACTAGCGCGCGTGTACTTTGTGCCTTTTTTACTATTTTAAAAACGGTAGATTTTTACATTGTATTAATGGGCAAATTTATACTTATATTGTATTAACGAGCAAAAGTCCTTTTATACATATTTGTTTATTAATTTGTTTATTAATTTTACGTAATTTTCTTACTACAAACTCCTGAAGAAACTTTTTCTATTTTGTTACTTTTTCATCTCCGTCATTCACATTGTAGCGGGACCGCGCTTCTGATTTGCTCAAATACCAGGCCAAACAAAAATGGCGCTGATCAATTTGTGCCATNAATTTTCTTCGATGCGCATTCCAGTGTATATAGAGTTCAGTGGGTTTAACATCTCAATGCAACGTTCTTAAAATCTTGATTTTAAATGTGATTTCTTGTGTAAAGCTGTGGTTTTTTGTTTGAATTTTTTTAGTGCTTCAAGTTATTAATGCTTTCAAATGTAAGCATGAATAACTTCAAGATAAAAAGGCTATGTATTAAAATTTTAAGTTTTAATTAATGTAAAATTTTAAAACTTATACACATGCTTGTGTTAAGTTGATCTCTAAAATCAACTTTACACAATTGTGTACTTTACACAAATTAGCGCCTTTATGACATTGTTCTGCATTATTCTTTCATATTTGCTTGTATTCTACATATGTTTAGTACTTCTCTGTTCTAAGGACAATTCATTTCATAGAGCTAAAAATAATCTTGGACTTTGTTTTTATTTTTTGATTATGTGCAATTTATGTGTTCTGTTTTCAACAACTGTAGTGTCATGAGAAACAAACTGATCCAAAGTGAAAGTATTAATAACTATTAATAAAGTGAGAAGGCTGTGTAACGTTATCACGATCTCTCTTAGCTTTTTACGTTAAGTTTTGGTAACAAAGAAGTTTCAGGTTTATTAAGATAATTTTAAAAATATACCTTACACATATGCGTCTATATAATTGTTCGTTACATGTTTCATTTGTTGCCTTTGTTCTAATTAGCTTGAAGTTATAAAAAATTAATGTCAGATGTAAATTACATCACACATGTTATTTATATTTATGTACCTTTATACATTTTATCTTTATACATTTAATAGTTTACGACTCTTTTCTTCTCCTTCTTTATAAGCACATATATTCAGAAATGATTCTTTTACTGTTTTTTGAACTTTGACTTCTTTACACACATTAGCAGTAATTGAATTAGGTGAACTAGAAGTCGAAATCGAGGGTAATAGTTCATCATTCTGCTCTTTTATAGCTAATGTAGTAATCTTTTCGGAAAGATGTATGAAATTATTGCGATGCGAATAACTGTATTTCGTATTATCGGTCACACTGGTCACACTACCGATATAAATATTTACAGATCGTAACCTTTAGTAACCTTGTTCGATTATTACTGGCAGACTGAAAATCTATACTGCCAGTAATAACTGAAAGCCTGTTCTACAATACAGTTTTGTGCGTTATTATTTTTTTTTTTTTAATTAGGGGTATAGAAATGCCAGAGGAGTGTATCCTATTAGGCTTATATTTAATTACGAATCAAGTGTTTTTCTTAGGCTTAATCTCATAGGTTTTTACTGTCGAAATCTTGGTGGAAGAGTATGTATAGGGTACTGCTTCCACAGGTAGTTTTTTATACGAAATCTAAATTGTGCAGTTTCGTTCCTACTACCACGCGATACACGGCCGTCTTTCACAGAGGGCGTGCCGCCCTGCCTGTGTCGGGCTCGTGCTCGAGATATTGTGACTATGATCGTCTTGTGGGAGAAGAATTAATCCGGGATTACACCCGAATTAATTCTTGGAGGCCCGATTCAGTTCGCCAATCAACCGAAAACCCAGTTGAAAGGGACCGGCCCGGAAAAAAATCCTTAGGTGGTGAGCGAATTCGAACTCGGGACCTCCGGATTCGCAGCCCCTGCACTTAGGCCGCGAGACCACTGGGCCGGTCACGTTTCGTGCGTCATAATTGGACAGATAAGAGTAAGCCTTGTTTTCAATTATAGTTCCACCTTTGCAGAATACGTTCCATTTTGTTCAAGGCCATTGCACGTAGCAAAAATTTAGACGTAGTCGCAAGGTCGTAAGCAAATCGACCAATCGCTGGCCAGCATTCCAACTAATGTAAGACAATACTGGTCTGTAATTGGTTAAATTGCTTACGATTTTACGGTTACGGCTAAAATTTTTTCACATGTAAAGAGCCGTCTACAATGGAGAGTTGTAGGCCGTAANAGTAAGAAATTGACAAATCACAATCGATTATTCTCTTCTGTACTTTGTCTGTGATTGGTCAATTTCTTACTATTACGGCCTACAACTCTCCATTGTAGACGGCTCTTAAGGCCTGTTCTACAATACAGTCGTAAGCCGTAAGTCGTAAGAAATTGACCAATCACAATCGATTATTCTTCTGTGATTTATCTGTGATTGGTCAATTTCTTACAACTTACAGCTTACAACTGTATTGTAAAACAGGCCTAAAGGCCATCATACACAAAATTAGGCCTGGTTTATGCGGGCAATAACTGGTATAGTTTCCACCGAAACCCTCAATTCGGTTTTACTCACGTAAGGATTAAATTTAGTGTTCCGTTTCCATTGGAAGTAGAGTACTTATAGATCGAAGCGGAAGCGAAATCAGCGCAATTTGACAAATTTCCATCGACATTAAATTTGATTCTACGTCGCATTAGGTGTGAATTAATGTTTCGGTGGAAACTAGACCACTGTTAACTTATGCCGGAACCGGTAGAGTTTAACTATAGGATTTCAATACTTCTGTTTATACGCATCCGGCAATTTCGTATGAACAGAAGCATTAAAATCCTATAGTTAAACCAGAAAGAAACCTGAGAGCGGCCATGCCATTGTAGTTTCTTACGACGGTTTCAACCGCTGGTTTTAGCCGTATTTCCACAAAAGTGGAACTCAAAGGCCGTTCTCCATGAAACTCAAGTAGCAGGTCTCGTGGAACTGATCAATCACGTTGGTCGATTAGCTGATTTGACTCTGCAATTGGTCAATTCCACGAGATCAGATACTTGCGTTTAATGTAAAACGGCCTTTGAGTTCCACTTTTGTGGAAATACGGCTAAAACCAGCGTCTGAAACCGTCGTAAAAAATTACAATAGGATGGCCGCTCTCAGATTTCTCTCTGCTTCTATATTGCTAGTCGCGTATCTTCGCAATGAGAGGCACGAGGCCCGAGAAAGAGAGACGCACGAAGTCCAAATATGAGCATAGATAGTCGAGCGTCATTATGCGCAGGCGCGTCTACTAAGCGAGTGCGAGCGAGACAAAGCATTGGAAAGAACGCGAGAAAGAGAAATGCCCAAACGTGCTTGAATGTTCACCGCATGCGCACAAAGCAGCTAGAGAGAGAGGCTACTATATTGTCTACACCGTAACATTTGGACTTCAGGTCGGCACCGTACTAGCAATATAGAAGTATTACATATATGATTTTGACATTTCACATGTTGACAGACAGGTTACCAACCCATATCCTACTGAGGACACAGATGGATATGGTTTTGTAACCAAAATGTTTGCTGGGTAGGAATAAAGCCCCTTGCACAATGGACGGAATAGCGATAGCGATAGAAATAACATCAGTTTTAAGCCCCTTGCACAATGGAAGGAATAGCGATAGCGATAGAAATAACACAGTTTTTAACACAGAATTCCAACTTGTCGGAAATTTTATCGCTATTGCTTATTCCGATTTTCTGATCTGCATTGATACATGTGTAGTTTTGTATGTTAGATTCCGCTGTTCCTACCTTTATTTTTAAATATAAACTCTTTAAAACTTTTGTTATTTCTATCGCTATCGCTATTCCGTCCATTGTGCAAGGGGCTTAACTTTTATTTCTAATTCTTATTTCTAATATTTTCTCTATTGTGCTCAGGCCCTAATCAATAGAGGCTGCGTTCTAATATTTACTGCCATTATGGAAATTTACAATGAATTCGGTAGCCTGCACTAGTGAGCACTGAGTGACCGAGTGCGACTTTTTTTATTGAAAAGTTTGTTATAACATATCAGCGAATTTCAAAAGGAATTTGAAATAATGTTACATCAAACAAAAAACCAAAATAATTACTTATTCCAAATTTTTATTTTTTAACTTATGATGTATTAATTTATTTTATTTTCATGTTTTGTAAAGAAATAATTCAAATTTCTTATTTAATACTTATTCCTACTTCTAATATTTTGTTTATTATGCTTATAGGGCCTATGACATGAATAGATGTTTACTACTGACAGTAAATATTGGAATACAGCCTATGTTGTATTCAAAAATTAAATATTTATGAGTTTACTTTTTATATTTATTTTTTGATAATATTGTAAAATTACATACTAGGTTTTGAAACATACATAAAAATTTGCAAGTGATAACTTACAAAAATTATTCAATAGCAAGTTATCTGTGGTGTGTTTCAAGTAAAAAAGAACTTAATGAATCTCTACATAAAATTTTAAAAATGAAAAATGTACTTTATTTCTGAAAATTATGTAATTTAATAATGCAATTTGTGAGATAAATTTGAAGCAAAGCATTTTACTATTAATACACAGAAAAAAGTTGCTTTAATCAATGTGCTCTTAATATTATTTTAATCACAAATATTAGAATAAAGAATACTAATATATTTATATAATTAAAGAATAATATATTTTTAAAATGCATTAGTACTGAATTTGTTTTTAGATGCTGCGCGCTGTTTTTGAAGATATGATATATAAGCTGAAATAGGTTCCCGATTCTTAGAGATATGTCGTTTGGCTGAAACTACTGTTGCGATTCCAGTTGACGATTGTTTCTTAATTTTCTTTAAGCTTACTACATTGATTCGAGAAATGTGATTATTACAGAAGTTTGAAGGAATGGAATTCTCATTTGTCATCAACTTCTCTGTATTTTCCGGTGTTACTTGTTCTTCGTCTCGTGAAATTTTTTGTCTCTTTTTTTTTGGCACTTCTGCAAGATTCACAATCACACTATCTGGAAGTCGTTTCAGAGTTTCTGTCGATGATGACAGGCCACTCTTTTCTTTTATCTTTCCTTCTTTTTTCTTTTTTTTGACAGGTATCTCGTTTTTATCTTGATCTTTATTAGTTTCAATATCTTGTAATTTTCTTTTTTTTATCTTCTTCAATTCTTCATTAGCTGTAATGCAATTTGTAGTATGTATATCTTTTAAAGCTTTATCTTGTGCTTCAAAACTAGATTTTGATCTATTACTGTGTAACATAATATTATGTAATTGTAGTTTGCCAGATTTTACTTTTTTATCAGATTTTAATTTTGAAATTTCAGGTTTCGATTCCGCAGTCCTTTCTACTTCTTTCTTTTTTTCTGACAATTTGTCTAGACAATATTCTTTATTTTCTTTTAATTTTTTTTGTTTAAATTTCTTATGCATATCCTTATAATTTACTATAGATAAATCTTTCTTTTCATCTGATAATTTAAAAAAACCAACAAGATCTGGTACATAATTTTGTGATCGTAGTTTATTTGATTGAAGATCGGATTTGAATGTCGCACTTTCAGTTTCTAATAAAAGAATTTTTCTTGCTTTTTTTTTCTCCTTTAATAATTTTTCTGCCGAAGTTCCCTTGTCTGTTTCTTGCTCTTTTAATGTTGGAGTTCCAATTTCTAATGGCAGTATTTGTTTTGCTTTCTTTTTCTTTAATGGTTTTTCTAACCAAGTTTCTTTTTTGTTCCCTGTCTTTCGCTCTTTCTTTTTCGTAGTCATGTAATTATTTGTTGATGAAATTGTTTCTTCATTCTGTGTCTCAGTAAAGTGGGTTAGTTTTGATTTAGCACGTTTGTCAGACTTTAAAATAACGGATTTCTCCATAGCTTCAGATTGTAATGGCAAAGTATTATCTTCTTTTTTTTTCTTTTTTGATAATTTTTGTGATAAAATTTTTTTATTTTCTATCTCTTGTTTACTTTTTTTCTTCAAAACTTTGTAATTATTTGTAGAAAAATCTTCTTTATTCTGCATTTTAAAGGAAGTAGATTTTAATTCAGCATTTTGTAATTGTACTGTATTAGGCTCTAGATTCTCAGATTTTACTTTCAAATCTCTAGTTTGCATTGAATCAACTTTAACATATCTTTTCTTTTTAGGAATATTTAATTCTTTCATTTCTTGTAACACAAGCTCATCAGTGGCATCTTCATCCCACATTTCTTTTTCTTGTCTTTTTCGCTTTTTTTTTTTTTGTTGACTACTTTCTTGTATAGCATTATTAGCAGAATTGGCATTTAATATTTGTTTCTTACCATTCGTATAATTTAATTTGTCCAAATTAATATCTCTTTCAGAGATCTTCATTGATTTCTTCTTGTTAGATAAAGTATTTTGTATTAATTTATCTATTTTATCTAATTTAATGTTTTTCTTCAAATTCTTTTTCGTAGTTTGATTGTTTGTTTCTATATCTTGAAATGTTACACGTTTTTTTATTTCTACGTTACTAGAGTTATCAGATTGTAATTCTGAAACTACAGTTTGAGATTTTTTATTTTGTAAATTGAGTTTTGGTGTACTACATCCTAATATCGCAACAGATGGTCTGATAATCTTTTTGGATTCTATTGCAGACGTGTTGATTTGTTTAGTCAAAGTTTGTTCTGCTTTCCTTTTTAAAGAACATTGTGGATTTAATTCTTTTTTTTGTTCGAACGACGAAGTCAGAGTTGATACATCCAATAAAATATTTTCTTCAGTTTTGTTCACAGGTGATTTTGTCGCTTCGACATATCGTTTTGTTTTTGATTCACTACTAGACGAAATAGTCTTAGGTGATTTCTTACTCTTCTTATTTTTATTGATCTTAAGTCCTTTAGTAACATCAGTAATTTTTATTTTTACCGAGTTCATCTTATATGCATCTTCTTTATCATTCTCTTCATTCACATCTTCTTCATTGTTACTTTCCATACAGTGTTCTATAATTTTGCATGTTTGTTGATCATAGTTTGCTTCTTTCTTCTCAAATTCATTATCTTTTATCATATATTGTTCTTCACTCTCGATGTCTTTATTATCTTCTATATCTTCTACATCTTTATTTTCTTCATTTTTCTCATTTTGTATATTCTCATCATCATCATCAACTATAAAATCTATAAGATCTGAACCATGGTCATCAGGATTTGAGAATTCTACTTCCGAATCTCTACATTCATCAGCAAGTGCATCATCATCAGAAAATTTTTGTTTCATTCCAAACAAGTTGTATTCTTTCTTAATATCTGGATCTATACTGTCATCTACCTTATCATCTTTGTTATTATCTTCGCTACTTTGTGCACAAAGAAACTGTGGTATAGCACTCTCATTGTTATCCGAGAAGTCAGTATCAGAAGGTAATTTTGCCACTGTCAATGTAGATTTATTTTTAAATCCTAAATCTATAGTACGTATTATGTTTACATTATTACTGATTTCATCATTCAAATCTGGTAATATTTTGTTGATATCCAGTGCTTTTGATTTCTTATTTATCAAACAGTGTGTAAGTACAATTGTGTCTTCTTCAATGTTATCTTTGCTCAGTGAGATGTTTCCTTTCTCAGTTACTATATTATTACATGCAGTTCTAATATTATTATCTATGTTATTTGATTTATTCAAAGACCGTTTTTTCTTCGCTTTTTTCTTTATATGTGCATCTGCATTATCGAAGTCTTCTTCTGAAGTATGTATTTGAGATTGATTTATATACAGATCTTGTATATTACTCTGTTTTGAAGGTGTGTCTTTCATAGACTTATTCAAGGACTCTCTCTTTTCCGTTGATTTTTGCAAAAGTGTATTTTTCTCACTCGCTGATAGGCTTCTTTGCGATCTATCTGTATTATCTTCTATTTCTTTATTAGATATATCATGCACTTGAAAAATTTGTTCTGTTATGTTTGCTCGTTCTGATTTGAATAATTTTGAAGTGTTACATTGATTTAATGCCGCTGTCTCTAGCTGTTCTGAAGATTTATTAGCAATACTCAAACTATCTTCCTCTTCTTCACATTCACTTGAGGAATTCTTATATTTCTGAGATGCTGATCTTCTTTTAATCAATAATTTTTTCTTTTTATTCAATTTAACTGTTTTGGTTTTTTCATTATCGAGATCCGTTTTTTGATTTAAAATGCTCAATCTTTTAGCATCACTAAAACTTGTTTTTGCAGTTTCTAATTGATTTTTTGATAATATAGTATCGGAATCATATTCCAATAAGTTTTGCTCTTTTGTCTCTTCCATGTTTTTAGCTTCATACCATGCTTGCTTGTCTACTAAAACAAGATCACAATTCTGAGTTTCTAGTCTTTCTGAGTTTCTAGTTTCTAGTTTTTCTGTTACCTGAGAACTGGGTTCAACTTTATCGTTTTTTTCAATCTTTTGTTTTCCCCATTTTTCAGTAGGAACATCTTGAAATAATTCAATACCAATATCGAGATCCGAATTGTCTTCAGCAATTTTTGTTACAGACTTTTCGGAAAGTTTTAGAATATCAGGAGATTGAGTGTCTTGTATCGTATTATCTGCATTCAAGTTTTTAAACGAAGAATTTATTATCTCCGGAACAACATAAACACAGTCCGTTTGTTCAAATAGAGTTTTCTGTTTCTCTTTGGGAGAATTATTAGTTACATCATCTCGGGATATACTTGACTGTATTATAGATTGGTCGTCGTCAGAACTTTTATCATTTGATGGCAAGTTTTCTGCATCATTTGATAACTGTCTTGAGTGATTAGCAATAGGTCGGTCTACGATTGATGAAACCTCGTTTGTACTTGAACATGGACTTCTTTGTTCTAATATTTTGGTGTTGTTATCTAAAGTTTGAATAAAAATTAAACTTTCTGTGCTATCCCACTTATCCGGTATTTGGTTGATAGATGAATTTGACATTTCATTTATTTCAGTCACAATAGATTTTTTTGAATCTTTATTTTCATCCGATTTATTGAAAGCTTCTTCTATTATATCTTCAAAAGGTTCACTTTTATTCTCAATGGACGTTTCTTTTGCAATAATGGATTTATCACTTAATTCTATAGTGTCATTTTCTATCAAAATTAATTTATTTGTATTATCTACAGATGATTTACTATCCACATCATGATGTGAACTCCGTTTCTCACTTGCATCACTTCTTAAAGATGTATCCAAATTATTTTTGTTATCAGTTAGATTTAAAGTTAAAGAATTTATAGAAATATTCATTTTTTCCACATTGCTATCAATATCTTGTAATAAAGCGTTATGTTTTACGGAAGCTTCTATTGATGATCTCGAATCAAGCTGTTTATCCAAGCTTACCTCATTTAGTATTAAGGTAGGTTTGTTTTCCTTTTCATTTAATGTTTTATTTATATTTACAGTTGAAGTTAAAGAATCAGTATTTAATAATGGCATGGTGTTAATAGGTTGCACATTCTTCTCTATTGATGTAGAGCTAGTAATATTCAGCGTTTGGTTTTCTTTATTACCAAGACTTCTCTTTTCTTCTTCAATAGAAGTGTTCAAAATATTTTCTATCTTAACTCCAAGCTCTTTTTCGTTTTTACGTATATCAATCAGTGATATCTGAACTTCTGACAAATTACTTATTTTAATGTCTAGTTTATCGTTTTTGTCTTTCTTTAGAGCATTTGGAGATTTGTTTGGAATATCTTCAGTTATAGTAACATCATGCAATAAACATTCTTCAGAGTTATATTGTTTTGTATCTGTTGCAAATAAAATATATGTACGTTATAATCTTTTTTAGGTTCAAATAATTATAACAAAGATTAATTATATATATTTATATATGTAATATAATAGAAAATTTATACAATGAAGGGAGCAGCTTCTGATGACTTTGATTTTGACATGTTATCAAGATTATGGCCCTGAGTGACTTTCAAAAGGTTTTAAGCAATGCTCATTGTTTGTTAAAAAGTTATCGACGAAAAAAGTTTCATAACTGAACTACGGTTTTACTTCCTGTAAGGGCAGGGAGGGGATAAAACATACTGGCTGCGTTCGGAGAGCGCGCTAATTAGCGCTGTTGCATCATTCTATCTTTATTGCTCATTAGATGTAAAACAAAGATAGAATGACGCAATAGCACTGATAGTGTACTCCCCGAACGCAGCCACTGTTTCTGTTAGGCATACACTTTCCAAGCAGTACTTTCAGCATTGATACTTTCCATATTCCCAAGTTTTATATTTTTTTTTATGTGCTCTCCCACATAAGCATGTAGAGAAATGCAATCTCGGGCCGCTGGCCCAAAGGAAACCGAAGGAGAACGGCGCGCGGTAGGAGCAGCCGGAGGCGTGGGCGTCCGAAGGGGGGGCAAACTCAGCATTTGCCCCCCTGAAGAGGCAAGTTTTTTGACAAATTGTGTTTTTTATCTTGAAAGAAGTTTGAAATCCCTGGTTAACAAATTAAATCATACATCTATTCGTGAAAACTCTCTGTACAGTGAAACTTTTCTGTAAAATTTATAATTCTTGGAACGAAAAAATTGCTCCGCCCCCCTGAAAAAAATCTTGCAGACGCCCATGGCCGGAGGAGAAATTTCCGAGAAATACTTCTTCTGACACAGCACGACATAGTACATTCCTCTATACTTTCCAAGCTTATCGTAATTTTCATAGTTAACACGTTGAGTGCTACGCCAATTTTGCGTGACTTCCTCACGGCGCCGGGATGAATTTTTTTTCTTATGCAATGCATATTTTTATAAAATATTATCTACAATAGATAAATTGACCTTCATTATAATATTTTATGCATTTAGTTTACTGGAGGTCACCGGTGACCAGTGTTCTCAGTTTTGGCTCTCTTACAGCATGCTAAAGCGGTGGAGGTTTTGAATGCGCACAACACACAGCAGCGAGTTCTAACTGCATGAGAATTTGTTGCATCTCTTCTACCGTTGCAGCATGCTGTAGAGAGAAAACTGAGAACACTGCCGGTGACCCCTGCAGCGCTGTAGTGCGATCTGACGCAATATTACTTATTGTTTACGAAAGTCATTGTCACAATTGTTTCTTATTTCGCTCATTCTTTGATGCACTTAACAAAATGTCGAAATAGCAACCTTGACAGTTTTGTTTCTTCAAATTTGAGTCCACTAAAAATTCGTCACAAAATAAAAGAAATGCCGGAACAAGTCAGAACCGCCTGCCGATTTTGTAAAAGATGAAAAAAAAAAACGCAAAAACTTAGATAGAACAAAAGCGAAAAATCAGACAAAAAAAAGTTTTCACATACTGTGAAGATTGTAGCAATTCGCCTTTTCTCTGTTTGCCGTGTTTTAATACGACACATCACAACATGCACGTATAATTTTATTTAAAGAGTATAACTTGATGAACACGATATAAATAAAACTATTTTGGTATCGGATGCATTAGTTTCTTTTCATCTTTCTAATACCGATGATATAATTGAAAATTTTTAAAGTATTGTGATTTACTTAAATTATGTATTTTTATTACTTGTGGCATTGCCGATCACCGATGACGCCCACGGCACACTTGGCAAGTCGAGCGCCGGTGATCAGTGGTCCCTACGACACTCAACGTGTTAATTTTTCTTTATTTTATACTAAACATTTATATATAAAATACATTATTATATTCTAAAATATCATATATTATGTATGAACTATATCCGGTGAATCGAGAACGATGATTCATTACTGAAACTTTTTTCATCCATAACTTTTTAACGAAGAACGAGCGAAGGCAAAACCTTTCGATTGTTACTCGGAAACATGTTCTCGACAACATAAGTATGTCAAGGTCATTGAAAACGGTGAAGTTTCTCCTAATATGCAAATTTACTGGTATCATTTTTTGTTAATAACTTTTTAATGAACACCGAGCATTACTTAAAACCGTTTGAAGGTCACTCAGAGCCACCTTGATAATATTTGTCAAAATCAGGGTTGTCACAAGTTGCTTCCCTTATCGGTATATTTACCGAAAAGTTTACATATAATACAAAATTTTCCAAACTTTACTTACTTAGACTTTTCTTCTTATCTTTTTCACCAATATGTAATGTCTTATCCAGTGAAGAACTCGAGTTTCCTAAACATTTGATAAAACCAAATGTTATAACTTTTACTGATATTATTGTTACTATAAAATACTATACAAACGCATGCGCGCGTGCATACACACACACGCACGCACACAGAGAAAGAAAAGGGAAGAGGGAGAGGGAAAGGGGAGAGAAAGAGAGAAAAAGAAAGAGAGAGAAAGAGAGAGAAAGAGAGAGGGAGAGGGAAAGGGAGAGGGAGGAAGAGGAGAGAGAGAGAGGGGGAGAGAGGAGAGAGAGAGAGAGTAGTTTATATAACTGTTTCCAGCTCGATATTTCGGAAACTATATTTTTAAAAGTGTGAATAATAAAGGTCGATTTTTTGCACTTTTTTACGGGTAGTAAAATTCATGTTGATATTGTGTTTGGGGTTCTATAGAATGTGAAAAACTTATCTTTAAATCTGAGAACTTGGTGAAACGTGGCAATAAAGATGGAATATTGAGATATCAATAATTTGCAAATATCATTGTAGTATCACGATTAAAAATTACTTTTGGACCAAAGGCAGGTCCTTATTGACATTCATCGACAGTGCTCTGCACTGTTTCAAGTCCTCCCTTCTCCCCAAGAATGAGCTGATGTTGCTGAATGTGAATAAGCCCTTAATCCAAAAATATTTTTGTCCCATATTTTGCAAAGATTGGTTGAAGCGTAGATAGATGCCAGATATCATAATACTACAATATTTGCGAATAATTGATATCTCAATATTCCATCTTTATGTCTCACCAAGTTCCCATACTTAAAAATAGATATATAAAATAACAAGAAGAGAATACTCAAGTTCCATATTAAAAATAGATTTTTTGCATTCTGTAGAATCCCAACAACAATAATCATAAATATGTAAAGATAAGTGTATGTAGCTTCAAGAATTTTTAATAAACAAATGTATTCTGGCTATTGAAGCAAAACACTGTTGTTGATGTGTGAATATTTAAATCAGTTTATTGAAACTTAGTAGCATTAACGCTTTCGACCTTGTATTAGGTCCTTCTCAAATGCATTTCTACAATTAAATTAACATAAAATCAATTAATGAAATTTAAAAATTAATTAAAAATCGCAGAATAAATATATATAATAGTCACTTACAAATTACTTTGGTAATATACGTCGCACAGTGCTGATCGAGAATGTCCATGTCGCACAAGCCGACCCGACCAACACTTTACAAAAGAGAAAACGCGACTGAGAAACAAACGTGTGTATAAAGATAGAAGTCAAATCTACAAATAACATAACACTTTATGATGTCTTATCGACAAACGGTAAATATGAATTGTCTAAATTTTCCGTATCGCTCTGTAAATTAAGCCCGCGGATTTGACTTCTTATATGTAGCGTTTCTGATATCAACCGTTTGTTGTAAGATCTCTCATAATCCAATATTTCTACCTTATCCCATTCAAAATCATGTGAATATTGTAATCTGTGGTCAGTTATTTCAGATTTTTGAGTGGAATTTCTATTAATGTGGTTTTTATGTTCTTTAATTCTGGCCTGTAACATTCTGCCAGTTTGTCCTACATACGAGGCTTCACATTCACGGCACTTGATCTTATATACAACAGAAGGACGTGAGAGAAGAGGTAAAGGATCCTTAAGAACGTTGATGAATTTAGCCAGTTTGTCAATGTTATAAAAAGCTAAACGCGTATGTGAGTCTTTTGGAAATATTTTTAAAAATTTTTCCGAAAATTTATTAATGTAAGGCATGACAAACCAGTGACGCTGTATATCATTAGAGTTATTGTTAGACAAAAACCTTCTTATATCATTATTTTTATAGAAATTCTGTTTCAGTCTAAGGATAAAAATATCATATATGAAGTCCATCGGATAATTGTTGTCGATTAATAAATAAAAATAGTCAAAATTTTTAGAATGGAATTTAGGATGTAATAAAAAGAAGGCTCTGTCCACGAGGCTGATGACTGAGTCTCTTTTTTGGCAAATAGGATGGTTGGAAAAATAGTTCAGGTATCTACCAGAAAACGTTGGCTTATGATACCAGTCGTGTATTAATCTATTATTATTTTTGATAATAGTAATGTCCAAAAAATTGAGTCTATCCCCACCAACCTCTATGGTAATTGAAGTCGTGAGTGGTAAGAATTGTAAAGATTTAAAACAGCATCAAATTGATCTTTAGGAACCATGAGAGCTATATCATCAACGTATCTGACATGTAAAGGTGGACAGAAGGAGAGAGAATCAAAAATGGATGTTTCAAGATTCTGCATGACAATGTCTGCCAGAATCGGAGAGAGAGGAGAGCCCATAAGAGCACCAAAGGTCTGTTTGTAATATTTATTATTAAACAGAAAAAAAGTAGAGTTAAACACTAGATTGACTGCTAGAAAAAATTCTTCTTTAGGTAAACTTGTATTATGTGTTATTAAATGCCATCTCTTTTCCAAACCACTAATTACAAGTTCAATGGGAATGTTAGTGAAAAGAGATACAACGTCGAGTGAAATAAGCTCAAAAGTTTCAGCAAAAGTTACATTAGAGATTAAACTAGCAAGATGAAAGCTATTATAAACAAAACTCGACGGAGGTTGAAGATTTTTTGAAATTATTTTGTGTAAAAATATTGCAAGATTATGTAAAGGACTATTAATTGAAGAAATAATGATCCTGAGAGGATTGCCAGGTTTCTCGATCAGCACTGTGCGACGTATATTACCAAAGTAATTTGTAAGTGACTATTGTATATTATATTTATTCTGCGATTTTTAATTAATTTTTAAATTTCATTAATTGATTTTATGTTAATTTAATTGTAGAAATGCATTTGAGAAGGACCTAATACAAGGTCGAAAGCGTTAATGCTAGTAAGTTTCAATAAACTGATTTAAATATTCACACATCAACAACAGTGTTTTGCTTCAATAGCCAGAATACATTTGTTTATTAATAATCATAAATTTTACTACCGCACACGAAAGGTAAAAATTATTTTTACTCACTTTTCTTTGAAATCTTGAATTGTTTGATTCTAAAATTCTTTCAAATGTGAATGGAAGATGGTTTCCAAACTGCGTGGATGGAACAAGGGATAACTTTAAAAGTTTTAATAGAAACTTCTGCTTATACAAATTTACATTTTGATTTATGATTCTATGTAGAAATATAACTTAGTTCTATCTGAACATTTTTTTGTCAGATGGTTCTATGAAACAAATGAAAATCTGAAATTTTGACTTATAGTTATTTGAAGCACTTGAGATTAACCACATAAAATAAAAAACCAACACAACGTCTGCCCTTTAATAATTTCTAAAATGCTATCAAATGTTGGAAATACTTCGTTACTTCAGACGAAGAAATATTTACAAATTCATGGTAGATATTTATTTATCCAAAGTAATTAAGTATTCTTAACATTTAATAACATTTCTAGAGTTACGAAAGCGCAGGCGTCGTGTTTTTTTTATTATGTGGTTATTCCCGAGTGCTTCAAGAAGCTATAATTCGAAACTTCAAACCGTTTTTTATTTCATATTTTTTCATAAAACCATCTGACAAAAAAATATTTCGGATAAAACCAAGTTGTTTTCTTTCATAGAATCTAAAAATTAATTTTTGATAGGGATTTCTATTTAACATTTTAACTCTTGCTTTACTCATGAGATAAAGGCAAAGCAACTTCCATTCATATTTGAATTGTCCTTTAGAACCATATTTTTAATCCAAAACTTGAAAATCGATGCCATAATTTCTGAGATATCTAAACTACTACTCGCCCCAACGCGCCCTAACAACGAATTCGGTAGCCTGCATTAGTACGCATTGAGTGCGACTTTTTTACTGAAAAAGTTTATTAAAAAAGTTTTGAAGTTTCATTAAAGTTTCATTGAAAAAAAGCGCGTTGGAGCGAATAGAAGCATGCGACGCGAACAAACCTCTTGTATGTATATATTTATAATATATATATACAAGGAAATTCATGTAACTGTTATACTATACTGTATGTGTATATTTATAACATACACACAATGTGTGTGTGTGTGTGTGTAAATAATGATACATATATAAATAATCATATAGCGTTTTTGACCAGTACAGGTTGAATTGCTTTTAGAGTAATCAATGACATCATTTTGATACTGCGTCTTGGCAGCGTGCTTTTGACGATAAACACTTCGATTGTTTGTAAAACTGCTTTATAATGTTAACAGAGACTGCATTTTGATATTCACTGCCAGTGCTAAAAATCTATACTTCACGTAACATGTCCTATAGATTTTCAGTACTGGCAGTGAATATCGGAACAGCAGCCAGATTAGTGCTGATGTCAATGTTTTTACATTGCGACGTTATCACTCGCATTAAATCATGCTCAAGATGAGAGCTTCAAAGAACGTTCAAGGAGCACGCTATTGGTACAAATCGCGTCATTCTATCTTTGTTTTATATCTAATAAGTGATAGAGTGATGAAATAGCGTAGATAGTGTGCTCCCTGAAGAAAGCAGCGAAGATAAGACATGATATATTAATAGCGTTTATAGCGCCAAACTGTGCTCTTTGAACATTATGTGCAAATATTTTCTGCAATTATTGTCTACTGAACTTGAACAAGTACACGTATTATTTATTTACTTATATTCAATATTTGTTGATTCCACAATTGCAATCCGTTGTAATGCCAAGTCAATACAGTTATTTTCATTTATGTTCGCCATATTTTTTACACTTACAATACAATAAAAGTTGTTCAAAAAACTTTGTACTATGAGCGCCATAATAGCATTTCAAATAACTGAACTAGCGTTAGCGTAAACGCACTGCCTAAACGCCTCTTAAGTAATATGATTGATCATTTGCCAAAATGATATTATTAATCGCCCCAGAGTGATTCAACTTGTACCAATCGAAAATATGATAGAAAACACAACATGAGAAGATAGCAGAATTTCTCATACTTTCATTTTGCATACATTTAAAGTGACAGATCCCAACAACTTAAATATCTACTTCGTGCTGTCATTACATTATCATATATTTGCAACAGTTATGACACACACAAAAAGCAGTAAAATTTGGACATTAAAGAAATTAATCAATCACATGTCTGCATTCTCTAGAAAATAACTTATATGTGAGAGAATATTAGTGTGTAATTGGTTGACTGCTTAAGTTGTTTAGTGTTTTTCTAGCTTTAATTCTGTATGCATAGAAAGAATATGATTTGAAGTATATGTCATACACACTCTTGCCAAATAATAATAGGAAATTAACTAGAGAAACTTAAAATATATGTATTAGGATAATAAATGCTAACTTTAAAGTATGAAGAATCCTGCTAGAGCATTAAGAATATACCTGTATATTCTTCACTTTCAACAATTACATCATCCAATATAAGAAACTTATTGTCTTCACTATCTTCTGTATATTTTTCAATTTCACCAATTACATCATCCAATAAAAGCAACTTATTGTCTTCACTATCTTCTGTATATTTTTCAATTTCACCAATTACATCATCCAATAAAAGCAACTTATTGTCTTCACTATCTTCTCTAAGTAAGGTATGTGATGGTAACATGGTTGTCTGTTTATGTAATTTAATTGGTCCAGATTGACTTTGACGTTTTACAGATGCTGATTCCATACCAACAGAACTAGCTCTTGTTCTACATGTTCTAAGTGGCGATACTGATGGTGATTTTGTTTCAGAACCAGCTCGAGTAAGATGTTTACTAATAATTACATCAAACACATGTAAAAAAATCATATCTTCTTTTATATACATACATATTTTTATAATTTTGTATACATATGTGTGTGNGCTCGCGCGCGTGTAAATATATATAATGTATGTGTTATTGTTTTTACACATAATGATATATTATTCATACCTTAATGTTCGAGTAATTCTGGTAGATGGACTAAAAGTTGTAGCTACACTGCGTCTTGTAGTTCTTTTAGATGTTCCAAATTCAACATCTCGTGTCTCACTAATGTCAGAAGAAACAGATGTCCTTCTAGTATACTGTGTCCTTTTCAATGTTTCTATAGATGCAGATTCCATAGTTTGTCTTATTCTGCTGCTACGACGTAATGGAGAGTTAATTGTAGATTGCGCAGCCAACATCCGAGTATGTGTACGACCTGTATTAGAAATAATATAAACTTAATTTAATTTGATAATTACATTATATACATATTTAACCTTTAGAGAGCTGGCACTTTTCTTTTGAAAGTTTGAATATTTTAACGTAAAATTTGCGCATATATAGAACCTACCGACATGCACAAAGATTCCGAGTTTGTTGCTGGCCACTATAGTAGCTACCGCAACTCAAAGGTTAACTAAGATTTATATGTATAAAGTCTTAAAATTACAGAAATATAAAAAATATAGTAGTGTAACGATAATCATAAAACTAGGGAATCGATTGTGTATTTATGCAAAGTAGTGAAAATTACAAAAGTGAGAAAATTTACTAGTTGTCAACTAATAAAATCACAGATATTTTAGTAAATTCGCTCACTTTTGTAATTTTTACTACACTGCGTGATACAGAGTCGACTCCAAGATGTTCAATGCTGAAGCAAACGATTGCCAGACGTGCTGATTAGAAAAAATATCGATTCTTATAATTTTTATACAAACCTGCTTTCACCTCTTCATCATCATCAGAATCTTTCAAAGAACGTGGCATTTTAACAATTATTCAGCTTATATAAAAAAATCTATTATAAGATTACACATAGGAAGAAATTAAACCACGTGTCAGATACCGATAACATCCACACAAAACGAACTAAATTTAAGAAGTGAAAAGACTAACGGACAGTGCTGCTTTAAGAGCCGTCTACAATGGAGAGTTGTAGGCCGTAACAGTAAGAAATTGACCAATCACAGACAAAGTACAGAAGAATAATCGATTGTGATTTGTCAGTTTCTTACTGTTACAGTCTAAAACTCTCCATTGTAGACGACCCTTAAGAGCCGTCTACAATGGAGAGTTGTAGGCCGTAATAGTAAGAAATTGACCAATCACAGACAAAGTACAGAAGAGAATAATCGATTGTGATTTGTCACTTTCTTACTGTTACGGCCTACAACTCTCCATTGTAGACGGCTCTTAAAGCAGCACTGTCCGTTAGTCTTTTTACTTCTTAAATTTAGTTCGTTTTGTGTGGATGTTATCGGTAACTGACACGTGGTTTAATTTCTTCCTATGTATAATCTTATAATAGATTTTTTTATATAAGCTCTATGGTGCGTTCAGACAACTCAACAGTTGCACAACGGTTGAGAGATAATCACTTATGATTGGATCATACTTTTGGAACTATATCAGGTTTTGAAGAATAATCTTATCACAAGTGACAATCTCTCAACCTTTGAGTTTTCTGAACGTAACCATTGTCCGATCACAGATCAATCACAGAAGAATATTCGATTGTAATTGGTCAATTTCTTACGACTTACAGTTTTTGACTGTATTGTAAAACAGACCTTATAAAGGTTTATTCGCGTCGCATATCCACAAATGGTTCCAAAATCCTATCTTGGTAACCAAAAACTATAGTATACGTGATGTAAAATAAGGTACCTTCAGAGAGAAGCCTGAGAGCGGCCATGCCATTGTAGTTTCTTACGACGGTTTCAGCCCCTGGTTTTAGCCGTATTTCCACAAAAGTGAAACTCAAAGGCCGTTCTACATTAAACGCAAGTATCAGATCTCGTGGAATTGACCAATTGCAGAGTCAAATCAGCCAATCGACCAACGTGATTGATCAGTTCCACGAGACCTGCGACTTGAGTTTCGTGGAGAACGGCTTTTAAGTTCCACTTTTGTGAAAATACGGCTAAAACTAGTGTCCCTGGAATACAGAGTCTGGCTATCTCCCTTAAAATGGCGTCTAAAGGTAGTGGGGGTGCTAATGTAGTGGGGATGTAGTAAGATCCAAGTAAAACGTAACATAAAAATGTGCTAGAAAAGTGAAGTTTTATTATTGAAATGTAATATTACAACGTAAAGAGAAAGTAACTAATAAATAAGAGTTGATTAATATACAATATATAAAACTTGAAATATAAAATTTGTCAGGAGATTTAAATATATTCATTATTTTTTTCTTAACCTGAAAATAATGTCAATTGTAATCATAAATTTTAATTACAGAATAAACAATGCTTATTGTTGTGTGCCTCAATNTTCAAATTCATGGAGAAATAATATTCAATGCATTGTCTGCCAAGAAATGTAGAAAAAAGACAAAAATGGATCGACAATATTGGAATAGATTTGGATCTAACAAAAGTTTATTTTATATGTGAGGTGAGCTTTGTAAATTATGTTAATAAANTATTACANATATTATATATATTAGTTGTATAAATATTGTTTTAAATATTGTAATTAATAATATTAATATACAACGGACACACATTTTGCGGTTGAAAACTTCGTTTTCCAATATTTTACTTTTATCATTCTTTAAATGTATGTGCGCTCTCGCTTGCACTTTGATTGGTGCCGCCATTTTAAGGGTAAACCAATGAAAAGATATTACCGAGATGGCCAGACTCTGTATTCCAAGGACACTAGCTAAAACCAGCGGCTGAAACCGTCGTAAGAAACCATAGACATATAAGAAATAGACTGCGCGTCCCGTATCTTTTCTGTGCAGAAAGAATGGTCAAACTTCGGACGAGGATAGATGCTTTCACCCGAGTCTCTATCCTTGTTTAGTGACGCGGTGATTGGCGGACAAGAAAAGTAGTA
>NW_018021996.1:22552-29713 GCF_002006095.1 Pseudomyrmex gracilis
GGGCGACAGTAGGCGATTGACAGCATAGACATTCTATGGAGTTGTCTTCCGAGTGGGGAGTCCCCACTCCAGGTGCTGAAAGACAGAGACAGAGACTCGGGTGAAAGCATCTGTCTCACTCCGAAGTTTGACTCACTTCCCCTCTCACACGCGCAGTCTATTTCTTATACGTCTATGTAAGAAACTACAATGGCATGGCCGCTCTCAGGCTTCTCTCTGATAATACAGAAGAAGCTTCCGAGCGTACTACTCTCTCACGCGTCGACCTATGGTGAGGACAGAGAGAAAATTAAAACAGCAAATAGAGTTATTCATGTTCATGTTTTGNTTATGTTTAGGTTTGAGAAATCATAAGGCGTAAAAGACGCAATTAAAAGAATAATTTTGTTTAGAGAATAAGGTTAAAGAAAAATATCGAATTAATTTGGGTTTTTGATATATATATTGATTATTTGTATTATAGATTTTGAGATTTGGTTTATATGGTCGAGCCACAGCATAAAAGCCGGGTGTAATAATTCTGAACTATAGATGGTTCAAGAAAGATCGAGAAAATTGTAGAGTAATTTGTTATTATTGAGATTGTAATTGAAGAAGACTCAGGAATATTCTGGAAACAACGAGAATAGGCTCGGTTCTACGGGAAAGATTATCGAAAGAGAACTTATGACAACAGCCATACGATCGGGTCAAAACAAAAATAGAATAAATGCCAGAAAGTTCTAAATCCAAACTCGAGAGCGAAAGTACGAGAAGGTCCGAGTGAAAAGTACGAAAGAAGGAGCAACGAGCTATATAAGGCCGAAGTGAGTCAAGTCAGTTAGTCAAACCAAGTCAAGTAGTAAATAAGAACCAGCAGAGCTGAAAGTTACCAACCAGAAACCTAAATCGGGCTAACTCAATATTTTATTTGGTGTCTTAAATTAATAAATTGCGTCGTAATCGTAATAAAGAAACGGGTTGTAAAGCGTGAGCGAAATTGCGGCGGTATGTCGAAATAAGCGGTCAATTGTAATCTTTTGTGTATATGGACAGGAGTGTGTAAATTGAAATAAATCAAACAAAATTATAAATCAAAGTGATGATTTATTGAACATTTGCGCCTGAATCCCCGGGACCGCACAGTGTCGCAATCGAGTAGCTTGATTGGTCAAAACAGGCAGCGCCGTATCGACTGAGGGCTGATTGGTCCGGACCAGCCAATAAGCAGAGGCACACATCGATTCTATTGGTCACCTTCCAAAAGCCACATCGGTAACGAAGAGATTGGTCATGTCTAGCAGGTATCGTGTGTCGAACCAATCGAAGGTAAGTACAGCGAGATTGGCGACAAGCACGACGATAAGCCCGTTGTGATAAGTTATCAATGCCTCAACCTGGTGATTAACCAGAAAGAATCGTGCGGCTGACAGCCAATTTTTTCACTTCTAGATAAGTTTTCGATAACTTTATCTAGAAGATATCTCTCAAAATTGATTTTTTTTATTGATTCTTAGAGGAATTTATCCAGAGAATAGTTATCGAGAGGTATGAAGAAATCGGCCGTGAGTGATACGCTTCGACAGCAAGATTAAAATCGACGTGACAGATTTGTTAGACGTAAGTGATTTACATGAAAACTTGTCGGGGGTATAGATATAAACCGACTGGCAACCGTGATAAGGCCTGTTCTACAATACTGTCGTAAGCTGTAAGTCGTAAGAAATTGACCAATCACAATCAATTATTCTTCTGTAATTAGTCTGTGATTGGTCAATTTCTTACAACTTACAGCTTACGACTGTATTGTAGAACAGGCCTAAAAAACCTCAGTAAAAAGAACAAGCCAAACTGCAATAAAGTGCAACTTCGGTCACATGATGTACTGGATCTAAAAGTAAGAGCCAATCATGTTTGACTGCTACGAAGCGGTCCTTCTGCTAAACGCAGCAACGTCTCTGGTGCAAAATTCGGGAACTACGTAGTGCTTCGTGCCATAGACGTAGAATGTATAGACTGCGCGTTCCCTACTTTTGCCCATATATGTAATACTTCTATATTGCTAGTACGGTGCCGACCTGAAGCTCACCGTTACGGTGCAGACAATATAGTAGCCTCTCTCTCCAGCTGCTTTGTGCGCATGCGGTGAACATTCAAGCACGCTTGCGCATTTCTCTTTCTCGCGTTCTTTCTCTCACTTTCTAATGCTTTGTCTCGCTTGCACTCACTTGGTAGATGCGCCTGCGCATAATGACACTCGACCATCTATGCCCATATTTGGACTTCGTGCGTCTCCCTTTCTCGGGCCTCGTGCCTCTCATTGCGAAGATACGCGACTAGCAATATAGGAGTATTACATATATGCTTTTGCCATGTTAAGAAAATGTCTTCAACATTGAGAGAGACAGCTGGTGTTGAACAGTAGCCTCATCTTTGTCTTAGCGAAGTAGTGGGGGAAAAAGAAGTCTTTGCTGATTGATAGAATAGTAGTGGAAAAGTGGGGATAGAAAAATAGTGGGAGTGAAGAAGAGTGAAAGAGATTAAGGGGTGATAGCAAGTTAGGGTTGGTTTATAATAGCCGTAACCGTTAACTTAGGCCATTGCTGTAAAAGTTGAAAGATAGGAAGTACGTACTTCTGTTCATAATTAAATTACGAACAGGAGTACGAGTTTTCTATTTTCCAACTTTTACGGCACCGGCGTAAGGTAACGGCTATTATAAACCAACTCTTAGGTGGTATGAAACAGTAGGTCCTGATCCTACCACAGACATTGATAGACAGAGAAAGAGTTACTATTCAAAGTATGTTGTCTCTGTCAACCAGAAAGACGTCTTTTCAGCCAAACGCGCAGTCTATATATTCTACGTCTATGCTTCGTGCATAGTGTTTTAAAATGGTTTTAACAGGTCAAAGACTGGCCATTGCCTAAACCTTCCAGGGGCACGGTGCCATAATTGCAAAGAAGAAGAAATGTTTTAACAAAAAAACGGAAAGATAACCTTTGTGTCTACAATTTATAGTTTCAATACTTTCTTTTCCTGCAAGCGTTGAAAGTATTTTTTAATACTTTTGTAATATTCTTACAGGTTCTATCTGGCGCGCCAAAGTATGTTTTGTGACATATAAACTGTTAAATCTGTAGACATACTTGATAATGTAAGATAGTCAATTTTCTTAATTAAACATTTTTTTGTTTCATAAATATTTATTTTCTCCCGCGACTCGTTACACTGTCTTCTTTTATTGTGGAGAACCGTTTTCTCATTTGTGCAGTACATTTGACAAAAGTCATTATTTTGACATTTTACTATTTTTATAATAAAACAGGACGGTCCAGCATCCTCTTAACAAGCTCTCTGCGATTGTCGCTTGTCATTGGGTGCGTTCAGACAACCCAACAGTTGCACAACGGTTGAGAGATAATCACTTCTTATTGGATCATACTTTTGGAACCGCTGCAGATTTTGAAGAATATTCCTATCATAAGTGATGATCTCTCAACCGTTGAGTTGTCTGAACGCACTCATTGGCATATACATTTTTATATATCAAATAGATTTACAGGAAGAGACAAATCACAGACGCAATTAGCGCAAAACATTTGCTAAGCGCTGAATGTAGTCATTTGTGCCATAGCAAGCTCTTCAAACGCAGCTTAAAAGTGTAAGATGTACACTTTTTGTAAGCAAGAACAAACTTTATGCAACATATTTATGCTCATTTGTTCGCCTCTGATGAGAGAGATTTTGGCGTATGGACTGGCTATAAAGGTCCAAGCAGCCGTAAATGCACTACTTCCGATGAATTTTCGATAACTTTATCTAAAAGATAAGACATATCTCTTTGAATATCTTTATTCAAAGAATAGCTATCAGGAGGTGGGAAAATCGGGCCTTAGAATTAGAAGCTTTGTATAAAATTGATTACAGCTTACGTTAATTGCTTATATTAATTCAATATTGTGTGAGTAATTATTTACTTTAACTATCTCACTACAAATTCTGATAAACTTATCCAACAAAACGTGGTCATCTATCTGACAAAGTGAGTTATTAAGTGTTACAGTTAGAACATTCTATTCTATTATTTAAGTAAATTGGAGATAGTTATATTAATTTTTGTACATATGCATTTTATTAACTTTACATGTACATATATACACATTATATGTGTATATATATAGGATGGGAAAAAGAAGAAATATCCAACTTTCACCAATACCAGATCGAATAAAAATGGAAATAAAAGATGAAATAGGTAATAAGAAGAATACTTGAACTATTAAGTGTGTAATAATATTTAAAAAGTTCGAATTCAAAAAATTGATAATTGTTTATGTTAATCAGTTCAAACATACTTTTAATATGGGGTATTTAGGTGATAGTGATGTCCTTGTAGCAAGAGATCGCTTAAAAGGTGCTCTTCGAGAATTGTTACAGCATAGTGACACAGGCTCATCAGCAGACTCAAGTGAAGAATGTTCTACTCAGGATTATAAACATCCAATGAAAAAAATGTGAGATTTAAACTTTCTTATTACTATATACAATGATCTAGTCAAAATATAGTTGACTTTTTGTAATTTGTAATAAGCAGGACAAAATCTGTTATTTCTCAACAACCACAACGAAAAATCAGACGTCGCCGACAAATGCAGGCTGACACAACATATCATCATACTTATGTGATGAAATTATTTGATCGTAGTGTTGATTTAGGTCAATTTCAAGAAGAAATGCCACTTTATCCTATTTGTCGTGCTTGGGTAGTCAGTCATCCAAAAAATCCTAATGTGCTTCTTAAGTAAACAAATCATATTATTTAATGATTATGTTTCTATTTATATAAATTATTTATATTACAGTTAAGGAGTTACACTCTATAGTTTTTGTGTTTGTATATAAAAGTGAAATAAAAATATTGGTTTGTACAGAATGAGTTCAAATCCAGAAGCTTCTAATGAAAGTATAGGAGGCAATGGTCTTAGTGGAGAGATAAATGAAGTCCATTATTTGCCACCTCCTTTGCCTTCTGAAGAAGAAATATCCAGAAATCGCATTCCATCTCCTATACTTGAAGAGAAAGATGATCTAAACTTGGATTATGTAAGTTAATATTTTCAACAAAATTTCTTATATATAAATGTTCAGGACCATAAAGTTGTAAATTAAGGATATGTATATAGCATATTTTTTGCATTGATTAATTTTACATTGATTAGCTTTTTTTATGCCATGTAAATTATTGTAAACATCAGCTCATTAGTCACTTTGTTTATGTATGTTTGAACAAATTACAGGAAGGACAAATTCTCAAATCGCAAGAAGAGTTGTTAAAGGAACACAGTGCTCGATGGAATGCTATTCGCAAAAAATGGCATCAGCAAGCACAGAAGAATGAACAACGCTATATACAAAGCGCTACTATACTTAATAGTATTTTTTATGTTGATTAATATATTGTGTTTACTGTATGTGATCTGAAATGATTTTCTGATATTCCGAAACAACCACTATTTAAAAAGTACAAATATGATAAAATTAAATAACTAATAATAATTTGGCAACTAAAAACTAATAATTTTTTAATACTATATATGTATCTTATACTATTAAGTTCTGTATTCCTTTACTTTTTAAACAAATGTGTGTTTATTTTAACTAATGTTATTTTATACATTATACGCACGTTCTTTTTATTCTGACGATTCTTTCTATTTAAGGTGATCAAATTCTCGATCGTCAATTTTGGGATATTATATGTTTGATTTTAAAGATAAAGAAGAAAAATCAAGAGTAAAATGGTCAAGGCAATGAAAACTATTACATTTCTATGTATTTTATCACTGTTATGTGTGCAAAAATCAAGGTTGGGTAGTGTCTAGTTAAAAAGATAAAAGTAAAAAAGTTAAAAGGTTAAATAATTTTACCTTTATCTAGTTACATTTTTAGCATATATGTAATACTCCTATATTGCTAGTCGCGTATCTTCGCAATGAGAGGCACGAGGCCCGAGAAAGGGAGACGCACGAAGTCCAAATATGGGCATAGATAGTCGAGCGTCATTATGCGCAGGCGCGTCTACTAAGCGAGTGCGAGCGAGACAAAGCATTAGAAAGTGAGAGAAAGAACGCGAGAAAGAGAAATGCGCAAGCGTGCTTGAATGTTCACTGCATGCGCACAAAGCAGCTGGAGAGAGAGGCTACTATATTGGGTGTGTTTAGCCGAAGTTAGCGCTACGTAGCGCTACGTAGCGCTAGCTTCGTCTAAACACACCCATTGTCTGCACCGTAACATGTGGCTTCAGGTCGGCACCGTACTAGCAATATAGGAGTATTACACAGTGCCGGACTAACGCATAGGCAAACTAGGCACTGCCTATGGGCCCCCACCAACAAAAAGGCCCCCACCAACAAAAGAAAACTTAAAAAAAAAAAAAAATTGTAAATAAATTCTAAAATAATCGATTTTGAATATTTCACTATTAGTTGTTTAATTTATCAATTAATAGTCTAACAATAAGATACCATGGATTATTTGTATTATAAAACTAATTTTGCGATTGTAACCCTGATTTAAAAAGCGTGTTAATAGCGGGAATATTGTAGAATATTCGGCTATTTTATTGACTTTAGATAATATATCTACGTCGTTTGCTTTCCACCTGAAAAGAATGGCGTCAAACGATTCCTGTAATATGTTTGCTTCTTTAATTTAAGTCGTGTATTGGTAACAGTGAACTCTATATACCCCACTGGAATGCGCATTAAGGAAAATTCATGGCACAAATTGATTAGCGCCAGTTTTATTTGTCCGAGTATTTGAGCGAATCAGGGCTGCGTTCCGATATTCACTGCCAGTATTGTAGACGACGCCTAATGATGCTTGTTAGGCGGAAACAGCCCTGGCTAGTCGCGATCTTCGAAATATCTCTTATTCTGATATTATAGACGATTTCGCTGAGAAAAAATCACGTAAAGTATTAGTATAGTCATATCGTATTATAGAAACAATTCAATGAATCAAACCAAAAATATTGCCAAACTGTGTATGTAAGTTTACACAGTAGTTAGTATATACTATATTTATTGTATATGTATAGAGCACATGGTATATGTATTGATTAAAATTGTTTAACTCTTCTGAAAATAAATTCAAACAAAAATTAGATACATGTCTTT
>NW_018021997.1:0-2893 GCF_002006095.1 Pseudomyrmex gracilis
TTATCACTACGCTTAACAAGCAGATTTCATAACAAGGAAATGCTGCTTGTTACTTTTTGAAACAAAACCGGGTCGATTGAGCAATGATGCGTACTTACCGCAATTGCTCAATGGCCCGAACGAAATTAGAACTAAATTTCACAACACCGCTCTCTTAAACTTAACCTCTGGCGGCAAATTTATATAACATCCTGCGCGCAATGGATTATACTTATTCACGTTTACAGTTAAATTCAGTATACATAACAAGGCCCATCCGCTATTACGCTCTTAGAATTCATCTAAAGACGCTAACGTGAGTTCGATGATGTATTGTTCGTACCACTCGTCTAAATTAGTCGTATAAAAAAAGCGCCGAATTCTTGGTAGTTATACTTTTATTGGTCCGTTTATCTTCCGATACAAGTTTGCCCATGAACACTGTATTGATTTTCAGACTATTGTGTTTCTTGATGGCATTTTGCACTTTTTTCAACACCGTGCTTCTCGCGTGTTTGAGAAAATGGCGAAGTTCAATGTAATGTTCGTTGATGATAGCATCCGTCATTACTAGACTCTCAAAAGCGGTGTCTATCTCTCGCCATGTAAGTCCATGTCCGGCGACAATATATGCAAACTGTCGGCGCAGTGAGTTTTATAATCCTTCGAGTCGGGCAATTCTAGCGACCAGCGATTGTCTGACTCCTACAGACAGTCGCGGACGTTTGTTCCGACTATGTTCTTCCAATAATTCGAGACATTCTTCACAACATTGCTTCCACGAGACAAACTCTTCTCGCGAGTTCAAACGAGTCGACTGTTCCAATACATTGCGCTCTATGTGCGCGATTGTGCGCGATTGTTTTCATATAGGTTGCAAATTATTGGCACGTGTTGTTACAAAGATGCATGTACTGCATGTAAATAATATTTTCCACCATGACTAAACTTTAAATATAAAAAAGTTTATACTACGTCTTTGTTAATCCTTTGCTACAACAAGTGCAATTCGACAACTTTGCGCTCTCGCTAAAAACTGCAACTCTACGCGCAACTTTATGCGCTCCTGTACATATTTGGTGATGTTGTGGTTTTGCATATTAAACTATACACCCATCTTTGTTTAATAGAACTGACATTTGATACACAAAAAAAGTGCAACGTTTGCAAATTGTAACTTTGAATATGTGATAAAATCGATGATATCTGATATCCGACAGAAGTACAGGTTGCGGAATTAATGAGTCATATGTAACAATTGCGCAATCGTTATTTTCTACTACGCAGTTAGCAATTTGTGCCAAAACCAGCAGTTATTTTTTAACTTTACTATATATTCAGATTATGTTACTTTAATATGTTGTTGTGCTACAGTGTCACAACGAGTTCTTTTGGACAAGAGATGTGCAGGAACAGGGGGAAGAGTCCANTTGATTCAGACTTAACAAGTTTTTATTTCAATCTCTTACAATTCTTTTTAACAGTACGACGTCTTGTGAACTAATTCCGACGCTGTCACCTCGCAGCGTCCTTTTATATCTCTTTTTGGGGCACTGGGCAGCATCGCTTTGCTTGTACGACCTCGTGTCGCAGCAAAACAATGTTGCACCACCCGCTTAACTCTGCTTGATCAGCACGCGGAGACAAATCTGTCACTCCCGCTGATCAAGCAATACGTGCTTAAACTACTTATCCTTTTAAAAACAGATTGTGTCAGCTAATATATGTATATTCTTATAATAAAAGTAACAAGTGTTTCGCAACTCAAGATAACAATAATACTCTTATCATAAACTCTATTTCTCAACTTAGTAATTCCGGCACAACAATGTGATCAAGTCGATGAAATTTGATATCCGACAAAAAAACTGCATATTTTGCAGAATTTATGAGTCATTTCATCATCATTTTTTTCTTCAATACGCAGTTAGCAATTGTTGCTGTCATCAGCAGGTTTATTTAATATAGGTTTATGTTTCTTAATACGTGATCAAATCGATTTAGCGCTAAATGTCGGTATTATTCGCGACGCACGAGTTGTAAAATTTAGTAAACGATAAGTGTTTGTACATGAAACCACCTACCGTAACATTTTTGTCACCTTTAAATTCGTGTATTGAAAATATGTATTATTGGCAGAACATACCCATGTAGTAAATACAAAGTTTGCACAGTTTGTTCGCGTTTTACGAGAACAAAATATCACTGATGTAAGCAACGCTGTAACAGCGTTAAAGTGGAGTGTACGGCAGTAGCGCGATTATAGATTGTGAATTATTGGCATGCGCTTTAAAAGATGTTATATAAGATGCATGTAAATAATATTTTCCATTATGAATAACCTTTAAATATAAAAAGTGAATATTACGTCTTCGTTATTTCTCGCTAAAACAATTGCAATTATTTTGCGCTAAACTAAAAAAAAATGCAACTTTGCAACACTTTTGCTAAAAATTGCAACTCTGCAACTTTACGCGTCCCTGCGTATAATTTTACATACCACGGCACATGTCGACAGACATATATGCATCAATACATAGTTGCTGTTTTTTCATATAAAACAACATATATTTTTTGGAGTCGCCATAGTGTTGCTCACCATTCAAAAAATGTTACTTCGCGCTAAAACTAGAACTGCAACTGTGTACGTTCTCGCTAAAAACTGCAACTCTGCAACTTTACGCGCACTGAGTATAATGGTACCACGGCACATGCCGAAAAAAATAGATATGTACAATACTTGCTGTTTTTTCATGTTATATAAAAAACATATATTTTTGGAGGACGAGAACAAAATATCATTGATGTAAGGGTTACGTCCTGAGGGGCGGGTTCCGTTTGACCACAGTACGATTCGACACCGCTCGATTCGACACAGATTTATTCGACACCAAATTATTCGACACCGTACGAT
>NW_018021997.1:3573-6775 GCF_002006095.1 Pseudomyrmex gracilis
ATTTGGTGTCGAATAAATCTGTGTCGAATCGAGCGGTGTCGAATCGTACTGTGGTCAATAGAGTACCACCCCGTCCTGAGCTTATGGTTACGGTCGGGCATTAATGATAGTACGCAACAGACGCACTGACACATTCAAGCGAACGTGAAGTCTATCCCGGCACACTGACACAGATAAGGAAGTCAGGAATGCGCGGGTCGAGCGAGACAGTTCGGCAACGCAGACAGGCCAACAGAGTTACCCGATTATTCTCTGTCTAACGTATTCTCACTCGTCGGTTCCCTTTTAGGTTTAAAATGCAAGTCTCAATTACCAAGGACGGAACCACGCGAATTAACGAGGAATGAACGGGTTGTTTGATCTACTAGTAAATCACACTCGGGGAGTGTGATTTACTAGTAGAGTGTTAGTTAGACGAAGTCCATAAGGGTTGAATTACTCAAAGCCGGATTTGTTACAAAGTATTATCATAATTGTTTCTTTAAGTAGATTGTTAAAGCAATAATAATAACTGAAGGAAAACATAAGTAGACTCCGCATGAATTTGCTTTAAATTGGCACGTACAGTTCAGGTGCGACGATTCGTGTTCTATAACAATTATTATTAAAGAGATCTCCGCGTATTGTTACAAGCGGCGGAATGTTTTGTTGTAGTGACATCGAGATTATTGAGCTGGATAAAAATAATTAGAGAATCTTAAGTCCGGAGTGCGTTTACGAGAAATTATTTCTTTGGAAAATATACTGACGTTAATTACGGGTCGCCGGTCGAATCCGTCTCCGCAAGAGATCGTAAAATAAGAAGGGTCTATTGTTCGAAAGATTCTATTTTAACACGGGCGCTGTTCTTTTGACTATGAGTAGCAAATCGAGATAATTAATTAAAAGTAGATCACTATTATTGAATTATTGATTGGCTAAATGTTCACGATTGTTATTACGGTACTACGGTAGAATCATTACATTACGTTGTGTATCGAGAATTAGAATTGGTTGTAAGAATTGATAATCTTGACTGCTGCTCATATCGAAATGCAAAAGGTGTATGAGTCTGTATTAGTGAGACTTACAATGTACTTGGTGATATATTTTGGTGATAGCAATGCTGGAAATTGGCAAAGTTGCTTGGTGATTGGTCGTAGTTGTTCCGCTTGGATTCGCGCTGCTCGCGGATGATCGCAAAGGGAGTCGGCGGCACTCTCAGCAGGTTCGACGAATGAGAAGTTGCAAAATTTTGTTGATTCAAATTGACTGACCGATTGATTGTTATCAATTTTACTGACTCTATCGCGAGAAGCTACTCTCTGAAAATCGGACTGTGTTGGAAAACTGCGTACTAATTAATTAATGCTCGATCGAGCATCCAAGGCTTTTATACATGCGGGTTGATTTCCCCTTCTTCATCGTCTTTTCTCGAAATTTCGACCTCTCGTTTGTTGACCGCCGGAGCAAAGACCTTTTCCCCTTTCGTTCGATTCTCCAGATCGATAGGATCATCGTTTGGTTAGATCTTGTTTATCGGTACGTGCCATATCTTGTTTATGTCTGCAAGTCGCAACTCTAGCCCCTTGATTTTCGATTTCCTTTCCAGATTTGCGAGAGCCGCTGTGTCATGCCAAAAATTTCTGAGCGCGTAGCTTGCGTACAGAGAATCTTTGTTCATCACATTCTCTTTTAAGAGGCAATAACCTTTGCTCGTCGATACCGGTGGGATTTTGTTTATAATATGATGTCCGGCTAGGTTTCTTTATATGACACCCGGTTTGGACTTGTCTATCTTATCTCGGCTGGTTCTCTCGTTTCTCTTTTGAGGAATTTGTTACAAGAATTAGTTCTTAGAATTATTGTTAGACTTAATAATTATATTCCGTTGCAAAATAAAAGAGCCCGTGGAGTCCAGGGCGTAACATAAGCAACACTGTAACAGTGATATGTCAAAGTGGAGTGTACTTTGCACGTTCTCTCTAAAAATTGCAACTCTGCAACTTTACGCGCACTGCGTATAATGGTACTGCGGCACATGCCTTACAAAATATACAATAGTTGCTCTTTTTTATATATGTTATATAAAGACCATATCGGAGTCGCCATATTGATACGTAACTTTACAAAATATCATGCTTATTAACGCAGAACAAGTACATATCTTGGAATCGCCATATTGTCGAACCGCCATATTGCTGCCGCTATAATGTCGAACCGCGTGTGAAAGTGCCATAAAATGCCCCTCGGCGTCACGTTGCATGACGTTATCGTGACTTCATTTTTTGCGTGACGTCAGTGGCACACTCTCGTGTGACGTCAGTGGCACACTCTCGCGTGACGTCATCGTGACGTTATTTCTCGCGTGAAGTCATTACCTTTCCCCCTGTGACGTCACACTCGCCCCCCTGTGTGACGTCATAATAACGTCATCACCTTCTCCCCCGCGTGACGTCATTACCCCTCCCCTTGTGACGTCACGCTCCGCGCTTCCTTTTCACCCTTGTGTGACGTCATAGTGACGTCACCCCTTCTCCTGTGACGTCATACTCCGCGCCCCTCTCGGAGATCTTGGGTTCGAAGCGGCCTAGTATCACCACTCTTATACAGGGTGAGTCATCTGAATCTATCACCTCCAATAACTCGTTTGTGTGGCCAGGAATCGACAAAAGTTTCATATAAAAGTTGTAGGGTTTCGAGGGGGAACCAAAATGGCGTACCTTTCAACTTTTGATTTTGACCAAAAGTGGGTTACTTCAACCGGAAGTGGTTTTTTTAAAATAGAAACCACCCTTTTAACACCGGAAAATGAAAAAACGGAAAATTTTACGTTCAGATATAACCTTGGCTGTTTTAAAATTTTCAAGATGGCGAACGAAGATGGCGGACAAAAATTTTAGTCAACCGATTTGCACCAAATTAAGTTTACGAGAGTTTTTGGGGTTGCTGATCACGAATCTGAAATCAGAATTGCAAAATTCAAAATGGCGGATCTAAGATAGCAGACCAAGATGGCGGACGAAATTTGTAGCCGAAATTAATAGAAATTACTACTCTTAGCACTACCCAGGAACAACGGCGTGGACTTGGTAGTTTTTTGTTTCCTTTGGGGTGCTTTATTTACGTGAGTCCCCTTGCCTCTCACTATCGGGGTGCTTTATTTAGTTAATTTGTAACTTCAAACAGTTAATTCGCTAAGTAGTACAATTAGCGAAGTAAC
>NW_018021997.1:7835-9115 GCF_002006095.1 Pseudomyrmex gracilis
TCGACACGATTTACCGCAACTATTGGAAGACGTTGATTTAGTCACCACAAAACGGATGTGGCTTCAATTGGATGGTGCGCCAGCACATTATTCAAATATTGTAAGAAATTATTTGAATAACCGATACAATGGTAGGTGGATTGGGAGATTGGGCGCAGTTGCGTGGCCTCCTCGTTCGCCAGATTTAACTTCTCCCGATTTTTTCCTGTGGGGAATGCTGAAAAATATTGTCTATAGAAAAAAACCAACAACCAAGGATAATATAAAAGAACGTATTCGGACTGCTTGTGCCGCAATATCTCAAGAAATTCTTTTGAGAACAGTCACATCATTCAGAAGCGTATCGACCTATGCATTCAAGAAAATGGACGAAATTTCGAACAGTTAATTCGCTAAGTGTACTACTTAGCAAATTAACTGTTTGAAGTTACAAATTAACTAAATAAAGCACCTTGATAGTGAGAGGCAAGGGGACTCACGTAAATAAAGCACTCCGATAGTGAGAGGCAAGGGGACTCACGTAAATAAAGCACCCCAAAGGGAACAAAAAACTACCACGTCCACGCCGTTGTTCCTGAGTAGTGCTAAGAGTAGTAATTTCTATAAATTTCGTCCGCCATTTTGGTCCGCCATTTTGAAACCCTCGTAAACTTAATTTGGTGCAAATCGGTTGACTAAAATTTTTGTCCGCCATTTTCGTTTGCCATCTTGAAAATTTTAAAACAGCCAAGGATATGTCTGAACGTAAAATTTTCCGCTTTTTCATTTTCCGGTGTCAAAAAGGAGGGTTTCTATTTTAAAAAAACCACTTCCGGTTGAAGTAACCCACTTTCGGTCAAAATTAAACGGTGAAAGGTACGCCATTTTGGTTCCCCCTCGAAACCGTACAACTTTTATATGAAACTTTTTTCGATTCCTGGCCACACAAACGAGGTATTAGAGGTGATAGATTCAGATGACTGACCCGGTATATATATATGTATACTTGTATTTCACTATTTCGCTGTCATATAATAAAAGAAAAGTTACATGTGTATGTATGTATGTTTAAGTGATTTTACAAATAAAAGTTTAAATGTGTTTACTCTTGTTTTCTTGTTCTTCGTCCGATGTTTGTGTGGATTCTTGTGTTTTCTCTGTAACATATAATATATGAGTGTATACAGGGTCCGCCACTTAAATCCGGACAAATTTGAATTTGACATTCCCATCATATTAGAATGCAGCAGTAGGTGCCACATGACCTAAAGATAGGTTAGAGACGTCGATAAGACATTAAT
>NW_018021997.1:10701-13359 GCF_002006095.1 Pseudomyrmex gracilis
CGCAGTCTTTCGTGTAATTGTTCTTGTCGTTGTTCCGTTCTTGTCGTGAAATGTAATATTTGATTAATCGTGTCGTGTTCGTTCAACTTCGTTGTAATTGAGTGCGTGCGTACATTGCCGTGGACAGCTTTGAGTCGAGCCGCCGTTTTTTTTGGCGCATTCCGTGTCTATTGTCTTTACATCTGCAAACGCGTCAGCGGCTGTGTAAACTTTCGTTACCGTTGTGTGCCGCGGCTTGCCGCCTAGAAATAATACTTTTCGCTAAGACCCTGCTTTATCGTTACGGTCATCGAAGGCCGTCGTTCGCCTAAGATGCGGGAAGCGTAGTCAATCAACGTCGCATCCTGCACGCGGACGATTTGTCGCTATTTTGATATCTTATTCGAATCGCCGTTAATCAGCGTCGTGTGCCGCCGCGTATTGTCGATCGGCTCTGGCTACTCCGACTCGTTATTAGCGTCCGTGTAAACCGACAAAGCACCGCTATACGTGTATCCATTGTCTAAATATACTATACTTTGTTAATTTGTCACGTTATCGTTACTGAGCTGAATTTCTTTCTCCCATACACCCAAAAGCCGCCTCCTGAACCCCGCCTCTTTGTTTTACATTCTGAGCTGTCGAGTAATTAGTATTTCGAGAGATTGCCGTCACGTCCGAGGTAATTGGTGATATTGTGTCTTGTGTTTGTGCGGCGTGATTTTCACGCCTGGCGCCCAGGTTTCACGTTAGTAAAATTTTTGTGAATATAGCCAAGGACGTGCCGAAGGTGTGTGCGACGCTCTCGTACATTACCCGAAACGGGAGTAACAAATACAAAAATATTGTCGCTCACAATATATATATATATTGTGACGTGACCGAGCGGTTGCACCGGCACCCGCTCGCCTCAGTCACAAAGACTCGTCTTCGGAATCCAAAATCGCACTCGGAAACCGTTAATCCTCCGGGGCACAAATCAAATTACTAGAAAAGCCGTTTTTAAGTTTGTTTATTTATTTAATCAAATTTTATCGTCGGCCGTGAGGGCCTTACCGGCACCGACAAGAATGCCGAGAAGTCAGCCAAGTGGAAGGAAGCGCCAAGGAGCCAGGAAAGGCCGATTAATAACTGAGTGTCTCCGGAAACAAAGACCTGATAGCGACCGGCACAGGAGAGAGAGAAGGCGCACCAAGGGCGTGAAATACGTTCAGGGAAGCCATTGCAAAACAGCCAACAGCCTTGACAGAACCACATGGCCCGCAAGGTGAAATCAGCAAAACATCTACAGGGAGCTACGTCAACAACATCGGCCGCGCCTGATCAACCCTGAGAAGAGCCGTTGGAAATTTGACGGTAGCGACGGCGCCGTATCAAAACACGTGGTTTTGACACATAACGCAGCCAACCTGTCTGATAGGTCAAAAGACACCCCCGCTAATCAAAACCCCTCCGAAGAGAAGCCGACGAGTCGAAATAAAAAACGGCTGAATCGCGGGAGAAAAGAGACTAACCGAGTCGCGATTGACAAGCTAATAGCGCGAGTAGCGATAGTTCGGTGCGTGCGAAATAGTTTGAAGCAAGTGATCGAGCCAGTTCCGAGTGCGAGGACGGAGCGCTAGCGAGATACGAGAGGAGCCCATTGTGAGCCGCAAAGTACGATAGACGCCAGGAGTGAACAACAGCTGGAGGCAAGCCCCCGGGAACTGGACACCGATCGTGTGGTCGACACCGGTAAGGTACCGGCGCGAAGCCGAAATTTGCTCTAATTGTTACGTTACTCGCGCGAGGTTTTTTTATTGTATGTAACGTCTCGAGGGCTCTGCTCCGCCCACATTGTCGCGTGGGGCCAAGAGTGCACGATTTGATAGATCATATTGGTGATCGCGGGTTTTATTCGGTGGAGCGAGCAGTCGCAATCGAGCGGCCAAGGTTGCGTGGCGTTCTAAATCGTCAAGGCGCGGAGAACCCGCCCACCTCAGTTATCGAGAGTCCTCACGCCCCGGAGGAATTAGCTCATTTAATTGTCGCAAATAAGGCACGGGAGCTATCAAAACGCGTCGAAGCTATCGGAGATCGAGAGAACAAAGTTTCAGTCTCGTGAGTAAACAAAGCGCTTGGTTGCTATTTACTCCCGTCCTTGGTGAGCCGGCCACTGGTCACGGGCGGCGAGAAGCGTCTCGCCGGTGGAAGTTGTCGGATTGCGACTGATAGGCGCTATCGGATCGATTGTGTCACGAATATAAAATAATCCGGGAATTTGCCTGGAGCGGATAACACATTAACGCGGTTTGTAATATACACGAAACGTCAGATTCGGTCTGCGTGCGTGTTATCGTTGCAAAAACAAGCAAACAGCTGATCCGGCGCGAGACCTAATCCGTTCATCGACCTGACTTGCCGAATTGCGTAAACACCGGCAAGGCGTCAAGCGCACGCGACTTAGGAATTCGATAGGAAAAAACTCAGCGGCGCACTCGCGTGACGAACTTCGGCGAATACCGCGTTTCGATCTTCTTCGTATTATTATATTTTTATTTAGACCGAAAAATAAAGTCATCTTTTGTTAAACTTTTCATTTAAATCTTGTTTGTTTTATTGAATACTTTCCGTAGGGCGTGTTCCGTTTGACCACAGTACGATGACCACAATACGATTCGACACCGCTCGATTCGACAC
>NW_018021997.1:15064-17751 GCF_002006095.1 Pseudomyrmex gracilis
GGTGTCGAATAAATCTGTGTCGAATCGAGCGGTGTCGAATCGTACTGTGGTCAATAGAGTACCACCCGGTGACTGCATGCAGAGGCCACAGCGGAACATCGACGCTCTAGCCTAGCAGAACGGGCGGAACGGCGGAACAAACCATCGACAAGCCGGCCTACGCCGAGATGTGCTGTGTTCCAGCCATCCTGCTGCATGGTTTCAAGGATTCGTTGCTTGTATCGTTGCTGCATCTCACGGATTGCTATCCCGCCCCGCTGCTTGCTACTTTTGCGCTGCTGTATTATAGAATAATAAACATTGCAAGCGTTCGAATTTCGCGGCCTGCTGATCCTGCCGCCTGCGAGCGAACTTGCGATTCGCTCCTGCGACCCGAATGGCCCCGCGACTTACCCCACGCGACCTCAGCGCTGCCCAGGGTATCGACCGCTTATCGAACAAAATCTTCTTGCTCTTGGTCGCAAACAGCTGCGCAATACACACTTATCATTTCGGGCTCCCGTGCGTACGCGTATCTTTCGTGCCGCTTGATAAGTCTGCCGTACCGCGATTTTATATTCAAGGCAAAGTGATTCACGTTGCGAGGATGACCCCGACGGAGTCAAAAACCGCTTGGAGAGTATTCCGGACGGAGATGACAGGAGAATGCCGGAGACCAACGGAAGACGGTGAGGTGCCCGTTCCTTCCTGGTAGCCACAAATCCGCGTCGCACAGGCCTCGTGTCGAGGTTGGTCGCCTGTATTTTGCGTCTTGGTTGTGACAGCAAGGACGTATCCTTGGCCGTGTTCACGATTTTTCGACAGCGGCCAGAATCGGGCTTCACGGAGCATTGTGGCAGTAGTTCGTAGGCTCTTAGATTCAGTGCATGTTTTATGTTATTTTGCGATTAATCGTCAAGCTCTGGAGGGGCAATACGACGCCAAATAGCTTCTTTGCGTTATTTGTTTTTGTCTGCTTTATTACGTCCTGGAGACTCCACGGTCCCCTTTTTTCCTGCGACGCGACGCGCCAGCGCATAGCAACCTTATTTTTTTGGTCAATAATAATAAATAATTCAAACGGGTCTCCTATCGTTTGGAAACTTAAAACTCCAGACGATAGAAGAACAAACGAAAACTATATCGGCGCCCGAAAAGATAAACTGCGCCTAGCAATAACACGAAATTTTAGATAACTATTCGAGCAGCTTTCCAAACAAACCCNGATATCTCCGGGTCATGAAAATGCCGGTCATAAAAATTAGAGCGACCGGCGCAAATAGAAACTCCGGCATTTTTATTACAAACAAACAACAAAGGGTCTATGCGGCGTGATTGCAAGAGACAACACTCTCCCTTTTTCCTTCCCCAAAAAATCGGACGAGACGACCAAAGCGAGAGATCGTCGCTGATTGGCGATCTCGGAAGTCGCCCGACCGACTAATTAACAAATAGGAACCAGCAAAGCTCAACTGAGTTCCCGATTGGAAGAGTCCTCGCTTACTAAAACAGTATATAAGCCAGGGCTCTCGGAATCGGAAACTCAGAAAAAACCGCGCCGCGTGTCTGAAAAGAGCCGATTTTAGTGAGCAAAACAAGCATAAATTACAAGTGCAAGTGCGAATAGTGCGTCAAGAATCCACCGAACACCGAAGCCGCACCAGGTTCCGAACTACCTAGCCAGCCGCACGGGCCGAAGGGAAAGGAAATCGCACCACCAGTAGCAGCAAGTAGTAAGTCTACACCATTATATATATGGAGGTTCCACTTCTCGCAAAACCAAAAAACTGACATCGCGATTGATTTTTTTGAGATATCGAGAACAAACAAATTAAACAAATCTATAAAAATTCGGAAGGGCCACTCGCGGTGTGTAACCGTCTTGGGTGACAGCCAAGATTTTCGGAAGCCCTACTCGCGGTGTGTAACCGTCTTGGGTGGCAGCCAAGATTTTCGGAAGGGCTACTCGCGGTGTGTAACCGTCTCGGGTGTCAGCCGAAGCTTTTTTCTTCTTTTCTTTATCTTCTTCCTTAAACCACGCGGTAAACAAAGCTCGACATCTCCAAAAACGGTCGCGAAGCCAATCAATAAAAAAACTATAACGTAAATTGTAATCGCATAAAATCGTTTAAGTGGAACCCCGGCAGAGAATTTCGCGAGCGGGTAAAAAGGCCCAGCGCTACCGACGCAACGCACAATTGCGACGAGCGGCAGCGCTCACGCAAGACGAAGCGGAGCCGACCAAGCCCATTGACGCCACCTCCCCTCCGACATTAGGAGACGATTCCGGCAGCGACAATAGGATAGAAAACCTCACCGATATACTTATAAATCAATTGCACGCGCACTCACACTCACCGACACCTTCGGAACACGCACACACAGATACACATACACACGACGATTTGTGGTATGAAACTCCCTCTTATTCACCTGTAAAACCCCGCCGGAGGCCTTCACACACACATCGCGTCACTCATACACACACATGTATACCCCCTCTCTAGCCTCCGAGCGATGACTCTCCGTTTAAATGTAAAATTCGCGATACCACATTCATCAACACGAATACACATCTCAAAATTGTAACACCCATTAAATGAATAAATTAATATCGGGTGATACTCTATTGACCACAGTACGATTCGACACCGCTCGATTCGACACAGATTTATTCGACACGAAATTATTCGACACCGTACGATTCG
>NW_018021997.1:18166-20417 GCF_002006095.1 Pseudomyrmex gracilis
TGTCGAATCGTACGGTGTCGAATAATTTGGTGTCGAATAAATCTGTGTCGAATCGAGCGGTGTCGAATCGTACTGTGGTCAAACGGAACACGCCCGCGTGCGAGTCGGAAGCAGTGTTGATCGGGAAGAAATCTCGTACCGACCTAACGTGCGGTTTAACGGCAGTTTCGGGTGGTGAATTTTTAGGACAATTATCGCCGACCTAGTCGCGAGCGTACTGTGAATGCGTGTCGCATTTCGAGTGTATAATTTATCCGGGATTATTCGCGATCAAGTGACGTATCGTACCGCCGATCTTTCTAGCTCCAAGACAGAGCGCGTTGCTAATCGTTTCGCGATAATTGAAAAGTAAAAGCACGCCTCGACGTCGCACCCCCTTTGCTCTGTATTGCGAGTATTTTCTTTCAAGTGCATGCGCGTAGACGAAGAACTCGGCTTAACGTTATCTGTGGGTCTAGAAACACGAAATCGGCAAGAGCTGCGTAGCAAGGTGAGCCGTTTGACCAAATTGCGATGATCGGCGATAAGTCCGTGTTGATCTATGGCTTGTAAAAAGGCAGCTGCACGCTATTTTATTCGAGCGTATTGTTTGTCACGTACAATTGGCTTGCACCCTCTAGCTGCTTAGTCTGCATTTAGCTTTGCGCCCTGCGATTGCAATATTCTCGTGCCTGAGCTTGTTTTCTTTCGGCTGGAAGCCTCGAGTAAAGTCTCTTGTTCTGTACTTTTGCGGTATCGTTTCGATTACCTAATTTGTCTCGTTAACTCGCGTGATTCGGTTTGATAATTGTCGTAACCCGTCGTCGGTTCCGTATCTATTTGTTTGTATTATTTTCTATTATACGGCCTTAGCTCACTTTGTCTCATATTTCTTTTATATTATTTCCTTTATATTATTTTTTAAATAAAATTTCTGTTATATCATCGCTTTTATATCATATTGTAACACCTCTTTTTCTTTTTCTATTACTCTTTATATCATTTCTTTTATATTATTTTGCATTAATTCTTGCAGTTCTACCCGCGTAATAAATTGTTAATTAATTAGTAATTTGTACTGGTTAACTCTAATTCTCTTTCCTTCATCTGAGCTTCCTATCGCGAGGTCAAGGGACAGTCTGCATTCCGTATTTTTACTCAACCCAGCCCCTCTCCGTTCCTAAAAGAGCTAGTCGGCCCGTTGTGTCGAGTGACGCTGATTTTTGACGCGATTACGCATCTGGCGCCCAAAATTATAACAAAATATTTGTCGATCCGGCCCGGGGGCGCTCGTTCCGGATTATTTTTTCTATCCTGCCTGTGATTCGACGTTGCCTTTTTGCGGACGCTCACCCGAGTCCCGTGAAATAAACTCCGTTTGCGGGGAAGCGGCGCGAGAATTACGTTACCACCGCGAAAAAACGTCACAATATATATATATATATCATAATAAAAAATAATAACACATACTCTTATCTTTCTGTGCGTTTATCTGCGATAGTTGATGTTTTATCATTAGTAACTCTTCTTTGAGTTTTTGATTTTCTTGTAGCAATTTTTTATTTTGTTCTGCTTCTAAAGTAATGTTTCGAAGTAGTTTATCAAAATCCTCGTCAGTATCCATTCTCTGAAAAAAAATATTTAAAACTTAAGAAGCGGTGTACACATACATTAATCATTAAAAATCTTTTTGTACATACATAAAATGTTACTTTTATTTACCGCAAAAATCAACTTGTATGAAGTAGCAATCAGATCAGTGTAAACTTTTGTGCAATTCGTTCTTTTCATGCAATATAAAATCTATCTATAATTAACGTCACACATATTTTTTTTTAGCTCTACTCGATTGAAGCGCGATGTAGTTGTTCATAGCGCACATTGGTTTCTTACTCAATGAAAACCTAATGATTGGTTGATTTCTTAATAGGTGATCAATTTGATTGGTTAGTTATCTAATGAGACCAAGTTGATTGATATTCAATATGATTGGTAGCAGAGAGAATAATGAGAGCGGTCACGGCCATAAGAAAATGTGTAATTGCTTTTCGTGAACATAGTTCTGTTCCATGCTATATTTGTGAACATGATTTTATTTCTTGCTATGAGAACGCCGACGTGGTAGAGATGGGCGTGTTCCGTTTGACCACAGTACGATTCGACACCGATCGATTCAACACCAAATTATTGGACACAGATTTATTCGACACCGTACGATTCGACACGAAATTATTCGACACCGTACGATTCGACACGAAATTATTCGACACCG
>NW_018021997.1:20882-26104 GCF_002006095.1 Pseudomyrmex gracilis
GTCGAATCGTACGGTGTCGAATAATTTTGTGTCGAATAAATCTGTGTCGAATCGAGCGGTGTCGAATCGTACTGTGGTCAATAGAGTATCACCCGGTAGAGATACACACACAAGCGATAATATGTGACCGGCCCAGTGGTCTCGCGGCTTGAGTGCAGGGACTGCAAACCCGGAGGTCCCGAGTTCGAATCCGCTCACCACCTAAGGATTTTTTTCCGGGTCGGTCTCTTTCAACCGAATTTTCGGTTGATTGGCGAACTGAATCGGGGCTCCAAAAATTAATTTGGGTGTAATCCCAGATTAATTCTTCTCCCACAAGGCGATCATAGTCACAATATCTCGAGCACGAGCCTGACACAGGGCGGCACGCCTTCTGTGAAAGACGGCCGTGTATCGCGTGGTAGTAGGAACGAAACTGCACAATTTAGATTTCGTATAAAAAACTACCTGTAGAAGCAGTACCCTATACATACTCTTCCACCAAGATTTCGACAGTAAAAACCTATGAAACTAAGCCTAAGAAAAACACTTGATTCGTAATTAAATATAAGCCTAATAAGATACACTCTTCTGGCATTTCTATACCCCTAATTAAAAAAAAAAAAAAAACAGCAATAATATGTCTGCACTTTTTTACGAGCGCACACGGACAGTAGGTCTGTTCTTTTTACTTAAACTGGCTACACTAGTTCAGAGATTATCTTTCTTCTTCCAATGTGAAGTGAAAAAGATGAATTCAGAACTAGTGCAGCCAGTTCAGGTGAAAAAAACAGACCTACCTAGTGATTCTCGCTTGTGTGCATATTCCCACCAAGTCAGTGTTCTCATAGCACGGAATAGAACCATGTCCACGAAAAGCAATTACACACTTTCTTATGGCCGCTTTTCTTCTTTCTGTTGGTAGCTAAACTATGGTTTATGGCACATAAAGCACGTAAAGTATAAAAAGTTTTAGTACTGGCAGTGAATATCAGAACACAGGCTGTGTTTCACAATTCGATTGTTAGTTGACGTGTTCAATGACAAGTGATTGTTATTGAAATATATATATAGTGTGTTTGGCTTTCTATCTGACATCTCTTCTACACATAAGTATAAATAAAAAAATATTTAATTTTTGTCTGTATATACTCGAGTTTATATATGATGGAAAATAGACAAAGTTTTGATATTAAACAAATACAGAGCTTTATTTCTAAACCGATCCGTCTACAAGCTCGTTTGTTGTCTCTTTGTTCGATCACCGCTCTGCAACTCTTTTTTTCACATGGCAACATCGTTCCTTTTTCAAACATCAAGTCTCCATTACTTTACTTTTCTTACTCGCTTTCACAATCTAAGTTTCTCTTACAATTCTATATATATATATATTTATGAACTCGAGTATATACGGACAGAAATTAAATATTTATTTTTTGTTTTATATATGTAGTCAGTGGTAGAAGAACAATTCTAGCGAGAGGGAGAGAGAGTAAGAAAGAAAAATAAATAAGAAAGACGAATCTAGGTATGTTAATAAATTGTTGCATTTGTCAGAAAAATCGGCTGTCTAATATAAAATATTGTATAAATTTTGAGAAGCTCATTTATTTTTTACCAAATAAGTTATAATTGTACTTTAGCATATTTTTACGAGTTTTTTAGAAAGTCACAAAAACTTAATTAAAGTGTAAACTTGAAATTTTAAGACTTTTTATACAATATAAAATGATATACAAAGAATGTGCGCTTTTCTTAAAAAAATGGAAAAAATTGTCAATATTAATATTTGTTTATGACGTGTGTGCGTGTATGAGTGTGTTGTAGGTTTGAAGAATTTACAAATTTTTTTTACTTTTATACAGATAGTCGCTGATTTTTTGTCAGTCGGATATATTTATTCTAGCCGCCATCTTGTAAACAACATGTATAAGACAATTACTCGAGGAGTGCAGGGGATTTAACGGTTAATAAGAACCTTACGCTGGATGTTTGTTAGAGGGGGAAACGGACATTTTTATGTGATGCAGGGCACTTATGTGACGGGCAGGGGTCCGATAGCACAGATTTCTTTTGTGCAGATTGATTTATTATGTACTCACAAAAAACATTTAGTGTAAGACTTCTATAATTGTTACATTTCGCGTTTTTAAACTTTCAAAGCCTAAACTCTTACCTGACATAAATTATGTTCATGTTGTAAATGTGTAGGCAGGGAGAAGCTACGCCCTCTTCCAAGAAAGGCTTCGTCTTCCTGCACCCTTCCCGGATAATCGTAGAAAACGCTTTTTTACATCTTTCAAAATGGCGACTTGAATATGTTCAAATGACAAAAAATTCTTTCACATTTGTTTTCAGCGACTAAAAATACGTAAAGATATTAAGTGTCACAAAGATCGAAGAGAGAGTAACTTTTATGCAAGTTTACCGTCGGTGAAAATACAGAATGAACAATAAAAGATACAAAGTATCTTTTTATTTTCAAAACGGTATATATAACTTTTTGTAAAAAATAGCATAAATATGAATAGTATAAATATGAATCTTATTTGTTAAGATTTTTTATGAGCTAATAAAAACTGTTAAAAAGTTGTGCCAAAGTTTAATGGTGATTAACATAAATATACATATATAAACATTTTATACTAAAGTTTAATTTTTTGTTGAAATAACTATTTCTGCAAGTACTTGTATACAAGGCTGCCCCTATATTTGTCAGTACAAACAAGGCTGCGCCTATAAACATTTGCTGTTTCTGCACCAATAAAAACAGGCTGCTCAGCGCCTATAACAATTGGCTGCTTCTGCGCCAATAAAATTAGGCTGCTCAGCGCCTATAAGAACAGGCTGCTTTTGCACCTATAAGAACAGACTGTTTTTGCGCCTATAACAACTGGCTGCTTTTGCGCCAATAAAATCAGGCTGCTCAGCGCCTATAAAAACAGGCTGCTTTTGTGCCAATGAGAACAGGCTGTTTCTGCGCCAGTAAAATTGGATGCTTTGCGCCAAAACAAAGGTATTCTTTGCCTATAATATAAAGTTACTAGTTCAAATTTATAAAGTTGCTCTTGCTGCGATTTTTACAACCCTGATACGTATTATATATATATATATATATATATATATATATATATATATATATTGTGACGTTTTTCTAAGTTCTTTGCAAATTTCTCGCGTCGCTCCGCCCGAACGGAAGTTCGCAAGATCGGGAACGTCTGTATCGGCAGAAGAGAAAAGGGTGGTCAACCGAGCACACCACTGCGCCAAGCCGACAAATCCTTTGTAAAAATTCTAGGCGCCAGACGCGTAACCGCGTCAAAATATGCGTCGCTCGACACAACGGGCCGACTAGCTTTCTTTGAACGGAGAGGGGTTGGGTCTATTGTCTTTAGCTTCCAGGCTGTCCCTCCAAGAATGGAAAGAAATTGCGCGGACGAAGTAAAGGGACGTAAACAGGCGCTAGAGTATCTAAGTTAACAATTGTATTAAGATTAAACAAAAGAATTACGAAATAAAAGAAAATAAAAATAAATGAGAATTTAAACAAATTAAATAAAATCAATAGCAAAGAATGGTACACAGCAAGCAATCAAGAAAGGACGCAAATACGCAAAGATAACAGATCACGCCGCCACGTCGCGCGGCCAAGACGAGATATCAAACAAGGTCGAACGGTTAATGATTCGACAGCGGTAGCTTGGCGTGCATAACCGCGTTCCCTCGCAAGGATAATTAGGGATTGCGCTTCTCAATTCTGGCGGTAATATAGCGCAAACGTACTGCCCACCCACGGCGACAAAGCTTTCGCCGGCTGATTTTAGCAAGAAGCAAACAAGCAGGGAGCAAGCGGTGTTGATGAGACGCAAGGCGTTCTCCGTTAACTTCCCGCCGGGCAACGCGATTCAATGAGAAAAATCGGCAATTATTACGACCGCGCTAAGACTCTCGCAAAAGCGAGGTCGATACGACAGCACCGCGAATCTCGCGCCTCAAAATCGATACGACAGCCTTAAGGATCTCGGTACAGCAAAATCGATACGACAGCCTTAAAGATCTCGATACAGCAAAATCGATACGACAACACGCGATGTAGCAGCGCAAAAAAAAAGATTTACAGAAGCTACACAAAAGTCTCACAAAATGATTTGCTACTTGGCACTTCCCGAGCGGCTCCAGGGCTTGTCACAGTATTCAACAGAATACTCGCAAAATCTGAACGCACTTAAACCTACGAAGAAATACCACGAAGCCCCGTGAATCCGATTCTAGCCGCCCTCCAAAGAACTAATATGGCGAAAGTTTCGTCCTTGCCTGACACACAACGCGAAAATTTGGCGACTAGCCTCGACACGGAACTCGGCACGCAGATTCGTGGCTACAAAAAACGCGGCACCTCACCGGATATCGTCGTCCTGTGACATAACTTCTTTTCTCTCGGTTATTCTAAAAACGGTACTTTCCGGGAGTCCTTCCGTGCGTCTGACTCTCACAAAGGGTAGCAACCAAAAGAGCGAGGATCGCAATCGATTCGGGGTCGATGTGCCGCTAGGATCGCGCGGAGTCGGCCTCGCCAGCCAATCAGAGCGCGGCGTTTTATCAAGCTCGGCGCTCGCGGTCCCGCGAGCTACAAGGGCCCGACCCGCGAATTATGAGCGTGCTTCCTCTTTGCAGGGTTTCTCTTTCGCCTGTCCGATCGTATCTTGCCCGGCTGGCTGGGGCGGACTTCCAGAAGGTCCCCTGTCGGTTCCGAAGCTCCTCAGAGCTGGTAGCTGGCCTCAAAAGACAGATTTGTCCGCTGTTAGTTACAGGTGGTTACTGCCGCCTGGCGACGCTGTCGTTCGCGTGCCGCTTGCGCTCCCTGGCGTAAGAGGTTGAGCCTGTCCGCTGAGTCAGGGCCGTAGTCTCTGGGCGCTGCCACTGGTGCTTCCTCGATCTCCTTTGTTTCTGGCTCGCTCCTTGTCCTTCTCCAGATTTCATGTCTGCTCGTCTCCCTCGGTGTCCTCCGGCGGGGTGAACGCTCGGGGGGGTGAAGCGTCATATTTTACATAATAAGAAAAAAAATACAAAACAAAAAGAAATAAGCAACTAAAACAAGATACGGTGTGTAAGACCTAAAGGATCCTGGCGCTTAAGACCGGCACACACTTGGGTGATACTCTATTGACCACAGTACGATTCGACACCGCTCGATTCGACACAGATTTATTCGACACCAAATTATTCGACACCGTACGATTCGA
>NW_018021997.1:26569-29701 GCF_002006095.1 Pseudomyrmex gracilis
ACGGTGTCGAATAATTTCGTGTCGAATCGTACGGTGTCGAATAATCTGGTGTCGAATCGTACGGTGTCGAATAATTTGGTGTCGAATAAATCTTTGTCGAATCGAGCGGTGTCGAATCGTACTGTGGTCAAACGGAACACGCCCCGAAGACTCGCCGGTAAGTTCTTCGAGACTTATTCGGTGACTCCGATCTCGATAAGCCGGCAAAGGAAGACCGCGTCACTCAGGCTCAGAGGCAGACAGCGAAAATACGGGCTCTGACCGCTCTGAATGTCACATGCAAGCGAAAACCTTCTGACCTGAAAATCAGGGCGGTAACACAGCCGTGTCCCCCGGATCAAACCAAGCAGACAGGAAGTATCCAGCAGGCGGTCTCCACGGTCGCCACCATCACCACCAGGGCCACCGTCCATGAACCACCACAAGACTCGATGCAAACATCACCGATTGAGATCAGCCCGTCCGCGTAGTAAATGTACACAGCGCGTCAGGAATTCGAAGAGTAAGCGCGGGGATCGGAGGGCACGCGAGCCGTACGATTCGTACGGCGCTTGTTGGCGAGCAATCGTTCCGTTTGCCCTCCAATCCCGCGCCTACTCTTTGAATGTGTACCGCACCGCGCGAAAATTTCGCGTGGACTTGCATGACGGCCGCTAAACACTGCGGTTTGAAAGCCGAGGACGGCTGAGGATGTGCCGTTGCATATCCCGTTCCTAAAAGGGGGTGATGTAACAATCCTTCTTTAACGCATCTTTACGGCCGGAAACCTGTCAACCTATCCGGCTCAAAACCCGGCGCTTTGCGCCAGATAAATTTTGTAAAAGACGGCAAATATAAAGTATACGCCGCCACTGCGCCGCCCGCACTGCGCTTCCCCTCGCGCTCCAAAGCAGAGCGTACCGTCCACACTGCGCGTTTACCGCGCCAAGAAACGCCAGCTGTTTCCCAGCCCGCACTGTGCGCCTGTCGCACCTCGCGCTAAGCAAGGAAACTCTCGCATTCTCCTCTGGCGGTTTTTCCCCGCCTCAGGAAAAACGACAGGACCAAGGGGTATAAATACCCGCTCGAAAAGATCGAAAGATCAGATCTTCCTGATTTCCAAAACAAGTTGCAACCAGGAGCAGCGTTACCTCGGTTGGAAAAACCGATAGACTCAATCCGATCCGCACCGAGAGAGTCTCGTTCTCTTAGCCGTGTAAAACGGCGCTCCAGCCTTTACTGAGAGAAACTTGTCTTCTTGTCGTGTAAAACGGCGATCATCACCAAGAAAATCCGTACCTTCGGCCGTGTACAATAGCATTCCCGTACGACACAGAGGAAACCCGCGTTTCTCTCTGTCGTATAAACGTACACAAAAGGAACTTCCGGATCTCTGCTAAACCGAGCGGTTTCTTAGCCGAATTAGCGTATACCGGCGTTCGAGCGCCTGCCGTGCGATGCGCTCTGTATTCTACGTATTATTACTACTTTGTTTCATTTCTTTGTCTCTATCTGTAACTCTATATTCTTTATGTAAAAATGAGTGTATGTAGCTTCAATGAATTTTTTAATGAACAAATGAATTTTTTGGCTGTTGAAGCAAAAATACAGTTTTTGGAGTGTGTATTTATTTGAATCCATTTATTAAAAATCTATAGTATAAAAGTTTTCAACCTTTTAATTAGGTCCTTATCAAATGCATGTCTACAAAAAATTAAGGTAGAATCCAATAAATGAAATTGAAAATAAGTAATCAAGAATCGCAGAATAAAAACAATATATAAAAGTTACTTACAAAAATCTTAGCTATTATACGTCGCTGAGTGCTGATCGTGGATGTCCATGTTGCACAAGTCCCGACCAACACTTTACAAGAGTGAATACGCGACTGAGAAACAAACGTGTGTATAAAGATAGAAATCAAATCTACAAATAACATAACACTTTATGATGTGTTATCGACAAACAGTAAATATGAATTGTCTAAATTTTCCGTGTCACATTATAGATTAAGTCCGCAAACTTGACTTCTTATATGTAGCATTTCTGATACCAATCTTTTGCTGTAAGATCTCTCATAATCTAATATTTCTACTCTGTCCTACTCAAATTCATGTGAGTATTGCAATCTGTGTTCAGTTTTTACAGATTTTTGACTGGAATTTCTATTAATGTGGCTTTTATGTTCTTTAATTCTGGTTTGTAACATTCTGCCAGTTTGTCTTACATACAAAGCTTCACATTCATGGCACTTGATCTTATATAAGAGTTGATACAGAGATGGTAGGCTCGCGATTACATCACTGAACTTAATTCCAAAAATTTAAATACATCTCTAACTATTCTTCCTAGAGCCTATGGAGTTTCTAAGATCCATAAACCCGGCAATCCTCTCAGGATCATTATTTCTTCTATTACTAGTCTTTTACATAACCTTGCTATGTTTTTACACAAAATAATTAGTAGTGTATATGTGTGTGTGTGTGTGTGGGAGTTCTAATTCAGGAGCTCCGAGAGGGGTGTGACGTCACAGGGGGAGGGGTGACGTCACACAGGGGTGGGGAGGGGGAAGGGTAATGACGTCATGCGGGGAGGCGGTATGACGTCACTGGTAGAGGGGGGTATGACGTCACACGGGGAGAGAAGGGGGACGCGCGGTGTGACGTCACAGGAGACGTCACAGGATATGACGTCACATGATATGACGTCACATGATATGACGTCACGCGGAAGATGACGTCACACGGGGGCATGGCTCTGACGTCACGCGTGAAATGACGTCACTATGACGTCACACGGGGTCGTGGCTCTGACGTCACAGGATATGACGTCACGCGTGAAATGACGTCACTATGACGTCACGCAGGGGCGTGGCTTTGACGTCACAGGATATGACGTCACGCGGGACACTATGACAACGTGGAGCAACAAAATGACGCTACGCAACAATATGGCAGCGAGCTTGACGACGTCACATGGCAATATGGTGGAGCGTGCAATGACGTCACGCAACAATATGGTGACAGTAGTACGACGTTGGGACACTATGGCGACTCCAAGGTATGTACGTTTTATATAATGGATAGAAATAATTTCTGGGTGCACAAACAATATATATTTTGCGTCAGCAAATGTTCTATTTTGTTCTTCATT
>NW_018021998.1:0-9890 GCF_002006095.1 Pseudomyrmex gracilis
GCAGTGGCGGTTCAGCTCTGACGCCGGTCTCCGCGATTCACACTCACACCCGCGGCCAAGAAAGGACGCGGTTTCTCGTTAAAGAACTTTATTACAACTCGAAATACAACGATAATTACAGAATACAGAACCAGATATTCAAACGCGTCGTGACAGTTCCGCGGTTGCGATTCTTCTCTCTTCCTTCTCTTCTTTTTTTAACAACCCGTCGTCGCCCGGTAACCGACAGTCACACCGATCGCGCGCCGTTCACGCGGCTCCCGCGACACATACGCGGTGACCCCCGCGTAACAATATAAATATAATACTCTTTTTTCTTGGTATGCTTCTAAAATCACATAGTATTATCTTATTTTATTACAGGTGTAGCAACGAGGTGTATATACCATATTGTGTGAATGTGTTCTTATGTCTGACATTTCTCCAACATACGTGGTAAATACATTTAAACATATAAATATTTGTATTAATCTAAACATTTAAACATTTAATACTTATGTTAATTTATTTTTTTTTAGTAGTGACATTACATGTATAGTACAGAATTAAAAAAGTTTCCTTATATGTACCTTGTCGCATGTAGTGTGTTTTTAATTACAGGTGTAGCAACGAGGAGTGTTTAAGTGTCTGACATTTTTCCTACATACGTGGTAACTTAAACATAAATAATCATACATAAACATACATATACAGGATATTTGATAATTGCCGTAACACCGCTCGTAAGCAGATAGAAAGAGTTATTTTCAGTCAAAAAGTCTTATTACACTTTGGAAACTTCGCAATAATTAACAAGATGTTAACTAATAAAGATCCGCGAATGAGCATGCACCTACGTGTATAATGACAGCTCAGTGTTTCGCGCGCTCATGCCGTAGCACCAGAATGGCAGAAGCTAATATAAACAGCATATAAAATACATAAAAATCAATAATATTGACACCTAAACGTGAAAGCATGGACCATATTTTTTTCATAAAAAAAATAAGCCTAATTTCAAGGTTGGTCCAAACTGAGTTCATTTTTATTTTACTTATTTACGGAAAGAATACTAAAACAAGAAGAAAAATTATAAATATGCATATACATATATATCATGTATATGTATATTATATATATTATATATGTTATATATAGTATATGCTGTAATATTAGCTCCTCCTATACTGTAGTTTCGGCGCTAGTGCGCGAAACACTGGGCTGTCATTATGCACGTAGGTGCACGCTCTTTCGCGGATCTTTATTAATTAACATTCCGTTAATTGAGAATTTTATAAAGTGGTATAGGACTTTTCGACTCAGAATAACTTCTTCTATCTGCCTACAAGCGGTGTTATGGCAATTATCAAACACCTTGTATACAGGGTGTCCGGAAAATCGCCTGCAATACTAAGGGAAATGATTGGGGATCCAAAAAGATGGAAAAAAGCTATAGAAATATAAGTCCGGAAATAAGTTGTTTCCGAGTTAGAGCCACTTTTATGTAAAACAAAATGTAATTTGTTTTCTTTAACATACGTTTTGATCCGTATTCGGATCTTCTTTAGTGTACTATACAAATATACAATGATTACGTACGTACAATAAATTACAAAAATAATAATAGATATTGAAGTGGAACATACCAAAAAAACTGCGATTAAAATCTCCGTTATAATAATCATAATTTATTATATTGACTTAAAATTAACTTCATTTTGAATTATTTTGGCGTTTTACCCAAGATGCATCACATAGAGGCATAATTTACCTTGGCATTTTTCTTATTTTTTATTTAATTTTTTAATTCTTTTTTTCATTTTTTTGTGTGTAAATACAATTACATTATCTTTAAAATCAAATAAACATAAACAAGTATTTAAATCAAATTAAATATGATGGTCAAAATGACCACCTTCAGAACAAGTGCAGGCTCTTATATTAAGCGCCCTTAAATTAATAATTACTATACCTCCACGTGGTGCATCCTGCGTAATGCCAAAATAGTCTGAAGGGAAGTTATTTATGTTAAAACAGAATGAGATAAATTACAATTATTATGATTATGATTTTGAAATTACGATTTTTGAACATACTAGCGCAACACAAGCGCGCGCTATGCTATTATTTTTATTGTAATGTGTTCTGTCAGTAAACATAACCTGTCACCGCAATCGAATCGATCGATTGTGATTATTTACTCTGGTAGGAAAAGTGGCTATAACTCGGAAACGACTTATTTTTAACGATTTTTTTCTTTTTTTTTCTTTATCACTTCTCAAAGTATTGCAGGCGATTTTCCGGACACTTTGTATAAACATTATATTAAAGTTAAATGTGTTTGCAGGTTACTGTATACAAGGCTGCGCCTATATAAGTTACTATATACAAGGCTGCGCTTATAAAACTTGGCTGCTTCATATAATAAAGACAGACTCATAAGCGCCAATCAAGACAGGCTGCTTTTGCGCCTATAAAGTCTGGCTGCCATGCGCCAATAAAAACAAGTTGCATCTGCGCCTATAAGGACTGGCTGCTTTGCGCCAATAAAAACAGGCTGCTTTGCGCCTATAAAGTCTGGCTGCTCTGTGCCACTAAAAACAGGCTGTTTTGCACCGAAACAAAGCTGTTTTTTGTCTAGACAATTGGCTATTCTGCGACAATATAAAGTTGCTAATTGTACATATAATTAAAGGTGATATTATATTGCAATAATTACCCAATACAAATATTATTTTTAAAACAATGGCTGTAACTATGACTCTACAACAAAAAGAAAAAAACATAATACTTGAAGGCGATTGGTTAACTGACATGCATATAAATCATTTTAATTGTCTCTTACAAAGCTGCTCACAATATAAACCTGTTGACACGCTTAAATTCTACTTTCCTGATACAATAAAAACTAAGCCAAAACATATAAAGTGTTACGTCCTGCGACTCCACGGTTCCCTTCTTTATGCAACGCAGTATGGTGAACACTCGGTAGAATTGAATTTTATCTTAAACAAAAACGCAGAGATAAAATGCAGACTAAATAGAAAACTCCCGGATAGTGAACAGGAAATCGATGTGAGAAAACACGCGACAATAAAAATTGAGTGAACACAGAACGAAACCGCACTCTCTAACAAACTAAAACAATAAATCCGGGAACGAAAATTCAAGCTCCGCGGCCGAACAAATGCCGGACACATGCAATAACAATTTCCATGTGCCCAGAACGACTAGGAAAAATTAATAAATCTTCTTATCTCCAGAAGGGAAGTTTTCAACGGGTAGGACCGCTCAAAACCCACTAATAAACAATTCTGCCAGACAAAAATTATCCCAATAGTTTAAACACCAGCTGCAAAAGCAAGATACGCTGTCGCACAAATGGTGTCTACTTTAATAGTCTTTTAACAAATTAGAAATCACCACCGTTTTTGGTGGAAGCGGGCGAACCGATCAAGCGCTCTGATTGGAAGCCCCGTGGCTACCAAAAAGCGCATATAAAGCGACGCTCCCGCGAACAGAAGCAGAAAGAATCCGGAGTGCGCCGAAGAAAAAAACAAAAAGTTGTGACTAGTGCAAAGTGCGAGTTAACCACCCAGCCTAGACGCCCCGCTGCTGCGACCAAGAAACCGGTGCGAAGTGCGAATCCACCACCGATCTAGAAAACATCCAGCCTAGACGCCCGGTTGCTGCGACCGAGAAACTACGATCGAGCTCAAGTAACAGCACGGGTCTCCACACCGACGACACCGCTGATAAATAGTAAGTATTAAGTTATCGGCACAACCACCCTCCTCCCTTTTCTCAAAAAGAACGAGGTAATAAAATAACAGAGAGAAACCTCACAGTCGAATTTACACTCAGAGATCGACTGTAGGTTTGCTCTTGGAAAACTAGGCATTGTCCTCATTAAAAACATTCATTCAAGTGAACAACCAAGGAGTTTTTCGCGCTGCGGTAAGAGCACGCCGCATTCTGCGCAACCGGGCCCTGCGACGAGCCGCCCTCGCGCTACTCAGAGCGGAGCCAAACAGGCCTCCACAACCCGGCCCCCCTTCGACCCGCGTTACGGTTAGAGAAGCAGCAAATCAAACCGAGACTACACCATACACACACATTCACACACAAACCACACACATACAGCCAGCAAACGCAGACCACGAAAGCGACGCCGATTCGTGGTACGAGCCTCCTTTGTACTCCCCTGTACCCCTCGAAGAACATTCCCGTGTCCTCTCTGAAAACCCTCCCCCTCTCCGAAACTTCCCTCCTACCCCTCTTTCCGATTCCGATTCAGAACTAGAGGCAATCCTCGAACGCTTCACTCCTTCCCCTTCCTCCTTCCGGTCAGACGACCTCACACCTCTCCCTGACAACCACCCCCTTCGCTTTCTGCCACATCTCCTTCGCTTTCCGCGGTCATCCTCACCAATACCCCCCGGCAGATTAACTATAGACCTCAATCACGTAACACCTGTAGAACTTGATAGCATGACACCCAATCTCCCCTTCTCCGAAATAATCTTTGTTATTCCGCCATACTCCAATGTTCATTTTTATGTTCCCGGAGCCCTCTTCCACCAATACTACCCTCTCACCCGTTAATCACAAAACGTTCCTAAAGTAAATTCAAGCCACGGATCGGCTATACACACACACACACACACACACACACACACACACACACACACACACCATGACAGCATTACACGTATAACTTCCACCGGGAGCCCTAAATACACACGTATATCCACACACACACAACACGTCCCCGCCGGCCTCCGAGTGATGACCCGTCGCCTATTGTAAAGCTCGCGTTACATTCGACATCTCAGTACCTCATAAAAAAAACTAGTTCGATAAATATTGTACCTTTAAATGTTAAATAAAACAAATGTTTTAACAAAAAAGGGAGGAATAAATTGTGTAATAATTAATTAATCAAGGTTTAACCTCGTACATTTTCCCGTCCCAGCGATCGCACGGTCTCGTCCCTAGTCCTTGGAGCCACCGCTCCAGACTTCAAAAAGAGACCACCGAGAGAGAATACAAAGGACAGAGTAATATTGGCACATGCCGATGACCCGTCCGTGAGTACAAACAACTCGCTCGACTCGCACACAGATAGATTTCCGCATCTTCTGTGTCAAGCATCTGAAATAAAACGTCCAGCTGTTGCGTACCACCATAGCCCGACCGTATCCATGGGCCAGGACGTAACAGAAGCATATTCAGATTTTGTTTTCTTCTAATAAAGATGGACGTAATGAACATTGGGTATGTAGTTATTATGACACAAGCAACATATTTATTTATGATTCATTGAATAAAAAAGAATTGCATGAAAATCATAAAACATTTTTGGAAATATTATTTCCAGAATATAATTTGAATTCTGTACAATTTCCTACAGTGCAACTGCAACCGAACGGAAATTAGTGTGGTGTTTTTGCAATAGCTTTTGCGATCTCCTCATTATATAATATTCCATGTGAGATAGTTAAATACAACCATGGATTGATGCGTTTGCATTTAGTTAAAATATTGGAAACAAATATAATTGAGCATTTCCCTCAAGATACGCGCTATCCAGTCTTAAAAATATTGCCATTATCATCAGTGATACAAAAAGAGTAACGCAACTCGTATGCGTATATTACGTAAAACTAATTATAAAAAACTTCTACAGGAGAATAATTAGCAGTGCATATTAGAAAAATTAGAAAAACGACGTAAAACGAAACAGGAATGGTACTTGCAAAATTCGGCAACTATTTGTGCTAAGAACCGTACTAATTTAGAACATAAAGAAAAGGAAAAGATTAGAAAGCAAAAGCAATATGAAGAAGATATAGAAAATAGTCGTACCAAACAGCGTAGATGATACAAACAGGATATAGACAATAATTGTGCTAAACAGCGTAGACGATATAAACAAAATATAGAATCTAATCGTCTTAAGGTAAACAAACGATACAATAGAAATCGTATACATAATCAATTACAAAAGCAAATACGTTATTCTTTAAATTCGCAGCATGAACGAGAAAGACAGAAAAAATTAAACAATTTTGAGCCTTTTCGAAAATCGCTATATAATACACGATATTATCACAAAAAAAATTAAAAAGTTGACAGTTACAATAAAACACTATGACATAACTAAACAAATTATTATGAAATATAATAAAATTCGTATGTCAAATAATTTTATAAAGATTCGTGGTTCAAAACAAACTTTTATTACTAATATTTCAGAAAAACTCAAAGTTAGGGGAAATATTCAGAAAAGAATGGAAGCAGAACAAATTGTTTGTTGGTGTTTTGTTGTTAGGAACAGTAACATTTGTAATATTTCTAAAATATTATCTTTGCTTAGAAAAAAGTCAGAAATATGTTTGACTGTTGTTGCTTAATGTACTACAATTGATGAAAAATTACATGCATTATGTGGGACATCTAAACATACAGCTTTGTCTGAAAATTATTTTATTAATTCTACATATTATTATTATAATCAAAAATCTTTAGCAGAATCTTTGATGATAAATATAGAAAGACAAATTACAAATGTATTGCCGTTGATACCAGGGCAAGCAAAAATATCGTGGTTGTGCAATAATAACTCATGCAAAACTAACGATCCATTTCTGATTAGTTATTATGGGAAACTTCTTCAAATAATAAATACATGTACTTTAAAAAACGTATCAAAATTAATGCAAACTATTTTTACTTGTATTGTGAAAACTTCAGATAAAAAGTTAGGTCATGCGCATAGTTGCTATATTATTTCTGGTCTTTGTAAAGCAATGTGTATTTCACTTCAATTATTATCACCTTATTTTCCAAAAGTAAGGAATATGAGACGCTTGATTTATCAACTTAAAAGTGTTTATCAGAAATTTGTAAGTCTAGACAGTGCTTTAACTTGTGCTGATTTAGATACATTAAAGGAAATTGTTACTTCGGCACAGGAAAAAGCAGATATATACAAACACTAGCAACTTAATACTGTTTTGAATGACGACGATATCATTGCTAAATATCAAAATGCATTTAAAACCTTGACTAAACGTTGTATGGATATACCACGATACGTTTGTGTATCATGTAAAAGACTTTGTTACAAAAGAAATATTTCTGGAATAAATGCTGTTCAAAAACAAATAGACTTTCCACCTTGGAAAGATTTGATGGTTTATGTAAAAGAAAGAAAAATTGATGCACAATATGTATGTGATTATTGTGTTCGAAAATTTCGCAATGGTGTCATGCCTGAGTATTGTATTTTAAATAACCTTTTTGTAGATAACGTGCCTGAAGTAATATCGTCTCTTAATTCATTTGAAACCATTCTTGTACAAAGAGCTAAAGCATTTCAGACTGTTGTTAAAATGGGAGCTGTTATAAACAAACATTTGCCACAACGGCAAATAATACAAAAAGTCAAAGGTAGAACGTTTCATTTACCACTCCCTTTACAAGAGACTTTAAATAAAATATGTTCTAATACTGATCCAATTAATATAAACCATGAATTGTATATTTTGGTAAGAAGTATACCCACAGAATCGAAAATTGTGTAGGAAGAAATGGTGAATGTTAAAAAAGTATTTGACGCTTTGACGTAATTAAAACAAAATAATCCTTTATTTTCTGAAATTATTTTGCCAAATACTCATGAAGAGCTGTGTTTAACCAAGTTAAATCTCGAATTTCAAGAAACGGGATTGCAAGAAACAGAACCTGAAGTAGAAATCACATTTGATGAACACGAATTATTAAATAAATCAACATCTAAAATAAAAGTAACAGAAAATAATGTAAATGATAAATTTGCAGAACATTGTGAGGCATTGCTAACACAAATTACAAATGAAAATGATAGTTATTACGAGCAATATACTATTTATCCTTTATATGAAAAAAAAGAAAATAAAACTGCAACAGCTTTATTTTAAATGTTAAAAATTCATAATTTACCCTTAGATAATCGTGAGAAATTATTGGATTTAATGTGTTTCCCAGATCTATTTCCTTTTGGTATTAACGGACAACATGAAGCAAGAAAAGTAAAACTTCATGACCATGAATTTACTAAATGTCGTTTGATGTCTAAACATCCACAGTACAGATTGAATCAACAATAGTTATTTTATTTATTAAACAATGCAAATATTTGTCAGTTAAGTCGCGGAATTTATCACAAAATGAATGTAACGAACTTACGACTTCGTTACACTGCTGCAGAATATTTAGAAGCAATGTCGAAAGAACAGTTAGAATCTAACTTGAGTACAATATTTTCTACATTAAGAAATACGGAACAATATTGGAAAAGACCAAGAAGTGATTTAAACTGCATGACACAACATTATGGACCTGCGACGTAGTTTTTAACGTTAAGTCCGAGCAAATGGTTATGGGATGATTTAGGAGATTACATACGTGAGGTAACTGAATGGCATAATTCTTCGTTAAGTACTAGTGTACTTGTTACAAAAGATCCTGTCTCAACATCAAGATTTCTCGATAATAAATTTAAAGCAATGCTTGACTTTATATGTTCTAAAGATCACCCGATTAGAGAAGTAACTCATTACTTCTGGCGACGAGAATATCAAGGTAGAGGTATACAACATTTTCACTTATTAATTTAGATTAAAAATGCACCGATTATAGGAGAATCTTTTATTGAAGAAGTTTCTAATTTTATTTTACGACATATAAGCTGCAAAATGGCAAATCAAGACATTTCACCGTTGTTATATAAACGTGTTAATATGCATCAGATGCACAAACATAACGATTATTGTTTGCGTTCTAAGAAGATAGGACGTAAAGTTATACGTAGATGTCGGTTTAGATTTCCTCGTCCCGTTACTGAAGCATTGACTATAAGAGATGTCGCAAGTTCGATAGCAGGTAGAAAGCAATTAAAACATAGAAGTAGGCTTTACGATCTTTCTCTTAGACAAAATGAAAGTGATATAAACGATTATAATCCTGTTCTTACTGCTTAGGAAGGAAATATGGATATATGTACAATTTATTGGGGAGAAATCAACATTACTTACATGGTACGTCCCTAAGTATATGAATAAAGCGGGAAAATGTGAATTATCTGATTGTATTACCTATAGTAAAAATAACCAAAACAAATCACTGGGAAGTTATCTTTAGAATATTGCTTTGCGATTTACGTACAACAGAGAATGTGGAGCTCTCGAAGCTGCTGATACATTATTAGGTATTTTTTTATATGGAACTGATCAAAATACGACTATTAGATGTTAATCAAATTAGATATAGAAAATTAAAGACTTGCAAAGAGATTGAAAATCTTGATAAAGAATCTATCGGACATAACAGGTGGGCTGAAAAGTTCGTAGGCTAACACATAGATGACGTTACTTGGATTAAATCCATATGATTTTTAGTAAGCCCTAACCTTCAAAAGACACGTGTATAAGTTTCACAGCTGCCGGGCAATTGGTTTGTGAGATAAAGTATTTTGAGTGAACAAAATTGTGTCATTGTAAAAAAATGGAAAAAAAAGAATTTCGTGTCTTGATAAAACATTGCTTTTTGGCGAAGAAAAATACTGTGGAAGCCAAGGTTTGGCTTGACAAACATAATGTGGACTCTGCACTAGGAAAGTCAACCGTAGAGAAGTGGTATGCAAAGTTTAAATGAGGCGAAATGAGCACTGAGGACGATGCACGCAGTGGACGCCCCAAAGAGGTTGTTACGGACGAAAATATAAAAAAAAATACACAAAATAATTTTGGATAACCGCAAAGTGACGTTGAACGATATAGCTAAGACCCTAAGCATATCAAAGGAACGCGTTGGACACATTATAAATGAATATTTGGACATGCAAAAGCTGTGTGCAAAGTGGGTGC
>NW_018021998.1:10545-12173 GCF_002006095.1 Pseudomyrmex gracilis
GGATTTAGCACCCAGTGACTATTTTCTATTTGCAGACCTCAAGAGAATGCTTGCTGGAAAGAAATTTAGCAGTGATGAAGAAGTGATTGCTGAAACTGAAGCCTATTTTAAGGATAAAGACAAATCTTATTATAAAAATGGTATTAAGAAATTGTGTGACCGCTATAATCGCTGTATTGACCTTGAAGGCAATTATATTGAATAAAAAAATTGACTTTTATCAAAATAATATTATTTTCTTTATTAGCCTACGAACTTTTCAGCCCACCTGTTATTTTGTCCATCTTTGATAGATACTTATTATCCAATAAGACCGACAGAATTAGAAGATGTGTCTCTTTATGAATTTGCAAAGTGGTATGACATCACGAAAATTAAACCGAAAAATAAGTATGTCGTATATTACAAAATAAGTAAAGGTATATATCTTAAACGGCGAAAACGTGGATATCTTATTAATCATTACAAGTACGACGTTAATACACAACCGGAGAATTATTTCTTTGCATTATTACTCATGTTTAAACCATGGCGAAGATTAGAAGATTTTAGAAACGAATGTGATAATTATACGGAATCATTTCACAAATTAAAATTACATCTTGTAGAAGCATTACAATATCATAAAAAATAGAAGAATTGCAAAAAGCGTTTGAAACTGCAAAACAGTTGGTTCAGGAATATCTAGACAACGAATTATTAAACAAACAGAATATATCGCAAGATGATCCAGTAAATCCAATAGGTATTCAAAATATAGAAGCTGGTGAAGCAATGCAAGATTTTAAAGATCTTGGTGAGAAAATAGATAAAGATGTCAATGTATGTGATAAGATAGCAAAATTAAATCCAGATCAAACACGTGTGTTTGATAAAGTCGTTACAACTGTAAGATTGGATAAATCACCATTACGATTATACGTTAGCGGAGAAGGTGGTACAGGAAAAAGTTTCTTAATTCAAACTATTAAATGCTGGATAAAACAAAATCTTAAGAAAGATACTGCTATAGCAGCTCCTATTGGTATTGCAGCATTTAACGTAGACGGTTTGACAGTTCATAGACTACTTCAATTGCCTGTTGAACACGGTTTTATTCCTAAATATAAACAATTATCTGATCATGTATTAAAAGTTTTACGAGCAGATCTCAAAGATGTTATTCTGATTATAATTGATGAAGTGTCGATGATATCTAATTTGACTTTAATGTACGTACATCTTCGATTATGTCAAATATTTGACACTATTAATTCTGATGACAGTTGGTTCGGTGGAAAACACATTCTTCTATTTGGAGATTTGCTTCAGTTACTTCCTGTAAACGATGATTCTGTTTTGGGAGCTTATCAAAGGAAAAAATTGATAAATATCTCGGTTCGTTAGAGGCCACTAACTTGTGGACTACCCCAGTCAGAAATACCTTGTCGAATCGACATCGATTCGACGTCGATTATACTAGTCGATCGACGGTTGAAATTCGTAGTCGATTCGATTTAAAAATGGACACGAATTTCGACCAATTATTGACAAGTCGATTTGATATCGATATTATGTGCTATATATTCAGAATGTCTGAAAAAGTTCGACGCGAAGTCGAAGTGTGAAAGTAAATTGAATTAATCTGA
>NW_018021998.1:14088-19676 GCF_002006095.1 Pseudomyrmex gracilis
AGGACATCAGTGAATGTCGAAACGTTTCGCACTTGCATATTTTTATTATTTAATGTATTACGTTTAAATATAATTTCATACTGTCATCACGTTTTTTGCTCGATATTGACCTTATTAATTGATATACTAATAATTATGAAGATAGGTCCACTGTTTTAAATTCTTTTTTGTCGCATTCTGAATATATAGCACATAATATTGATATCAAATCGACTTGTCAATAATTGGTCGAAATTCGTGTCCATTTTTAAGTCGAATCGACTACAAATTTCAACCGTCGATCGACTAGTATAATCGACGTCGAATCGACGTCGAGCCGACAAGGTATTTCTGACTGGGTACAGTGTTTGACTACGATGAATTAATAATCAATATGCGGCAGCAAGGAGATGAATCTTATCGTGAGGTACTATCGAGAATTCGTATTGGATTAGTGACTCAGTCTGATTGTAAAATTCTTCGAACTAGAATACTACCTTTTAAAGGTCTATCTACGGAATCTAGATTGAACGAATTGTGTAATTTTATTAGTGATTTTCCGACAGATACCGTATGTTTACTGCCTACTTGTCACATGTGTGACGTTCTTAATGCGGCAATGCTAAATCGAATTGCTGCTGAAAAAATAGTATTAATTGCAGAAGATAAAATAAATTGTAATCGCTTCGTAGAAAAGAAAGTTGTAAAAACATTGTCAAGTCATGAAGATGATACCTCAAGAACAGCCGGACTTTTGAAAAAACTTATTATTAAAATTGGAGCAAAAGTTATGATAAGACGTAACATTGATGCTAGCAAAGGCCTTGTAAACGGTACAATAGGTAAAGTAATTTCTGTTGTTAAAGATATATGGAATAATAATATAGAAAAAATAAATCTTCTTTTGCCGTCAGGTGAAGAATTTTTACTTGAAAGAGTATGTGTCAAATCTTCCGTCATGGAAAAAATATATGTCATTAGAAAACAATTTCCATTGTGTCTGAGTTATGGAATCACTATCCACAAAAGCCAAGGATTGAGTTTGCAGAACGCTATTATGGATGTAGGTAATTCTGTATTCAGTCCTGGTCAAATTTATGTTGCATTGTCTCGAGTAACGTCTTTAGAAGGATTACATGTAATTAATTATGATCCTTTATCTGTAAAAGCTAGTGAAGAAGCTATTATTGAGTACAATAGGTTAAAAAAAATACATAAAACTGAAGCACAAATGATTCTTGTTTCAAAACAAAAGATTTGTAAGGTTAAAGATAATAATTCATAGACTTCATCAAAAGTAATTGCTTCTGTACAAGAACCACAAGAACCACATCAAAATATTCAGAAAAGTACTGGTTGGATTATTCGTGGTTTCCAAAACACAGATAAAGTTTCATCCTATGCAAATGCAATATTGCAATGTCTTTTGCATTTAAGTATCATTAGAAAACAAATATTTAATTATGATAAAGAAAAAATTTTATTTGTATTAATGCATCAATATGAAAATGGAATGCCTAACTTAAATACATATAAAATACGACAATATCTAAGCGATAACTTTTTGAATAATAATGTAAAACGTGATGCATCTGAATTTCTTTTGGCTCTTTGCGCAAAATTTGATTTTATAAGAAATGTAATTGAGCATCAAGTAACTTCCACTACACAATGCAAAACTTGTGAATATACAAATACAGTTATATCGAATAATATTTTAATCTTAATTCCTGTCATTAATTTAGAGAAAAAGAGTTATGATCTTAACGATTTATTAAATGATACCTTTCCTCATTGGTGTGAATCAATTAACGATTTATGTAAAACTTGTAAAAGGAAGGATATGATATTTAAAAAAGAATTAACGTTGACAAAAGAATTACTTATTATTCATTTTCTATTATTTTCAGAAGATGGTAAAGTAATACCAGCAAACAAATTTAATATACGTGCTGTACTAACGACTAAAGTGTCAGTAAGTGGACATCTATATAAAGTAAGGAATGCTATATTTATTAATGGACTGTGTATTAAAAAGAATCATTATACAAGTATGTGTAGAGAAGAAAAATCTAGTTGGCTTGAAATTGATGATATGCAAATTAGAAAACATCACTGGCCTAAAGGTGCTACAAATGTTTATATTTTTTCTTTTCTTAGAGAAAATAAAAAAATTTAAACAAAACGGAAAATGTTTTAAAATGAATGTTTTTTATGTTTGTTTTGAATGTTTTAAACTTATTTTACAAAATTTATATACTACATTCTTTTTCTAAAAACCTGTTTTAAAAAAGAAGTGATATCACAAAGTAGCACCAAGTAAATTTTGCACGTTATTGTTTTTATTACATACTACAAAAACTTATTTCTCTATAAAACATGCTTAACAAAATTTTATATATAAAACTACAACGTATATACAAAAAAATGTGTGATATCTCGAAAAACTTACCTGTTCTAAAAAAAGGTAAGAGCAGGCGCCAAGTACACGCACAACACGTGTTGTATTATAATAATACATTAGTAATAATACAAAAAATTGTTTCTCTATAAAACTTGTTTTACAAAATTATATACCACTAAACATTCTTTCTCTAAAAACCTGTTTTACAAAAAAAGTGATATCAAAAAGTAGCACCAAGTAAACTTTCGTACATTATTTTGTACATTTATGAAAATCTATATACAATAGAAAATCAATATACAATAACATAATTGTGTCAATAGTAAGACTACCTTAACTTAGCAAAAAGAAAGAAATTGCTAGACCTACTAAATTTTTGTTACATCATCATCAGCAAAACAATTTGTAGTGAAACTAACAGTAGATGAAACTAACAGTAGAAGTAGACCCAGCAAAAACTTTATTTTCCGTGATTATTTACAAGAACATTTATTATTACTAGAACACAGAGATGTAACAAAAAAAGTTTTTTAAAAATAAAAAATATTTACTGCAAAACAACTTGGCGCGGCTGCACCTCAAAAATTAATAAAATTATAAAATAACAATGGTGAAGATGACTTCAGGTTTTAGACGAAAATTCAATAAAGTAAGAAATGTGTTATAAGGTGCTTGTATAAGGTTAAACAGTATGTTTAATTATATGTTTTAGAGTTATATGTTTGTTTATGTAATTCTCGTTTGAGTTATCGATCGGTTTAAAATGCTTATTGTAAGGTTATCGGGGCTACTGGAATCCGACACGAGGNAAGTCAAAGGTGAATTAAAGTGTAAACACGAGTTGACCAATAAAAGTGTAATTTCGACAACACAATAATCTACTGTTCTATTAACAAAATTCTGGTATCTTCCCGACGTCCCTCCTCGCGGCATCCGAAAGATCCCACGGGACAACAAATGATTGCAACCAATTACAGGATGAGATGTATCAAAGAAGTTTTAAGTACCGTTAATTCAAAGTTGTTTTGCATTAAATTTGTTTGCTGGTAGCAATTACGCGTATTTAAAGAACGAAAGTCAAATTTCTTATGAAGGACTTTCCATAATTTTTGAAAACCGTCTACTGTAAATATCCAGTTAGCTAAGGATGGCACCGATTTTATAACACTGCGCGAAACATTATCATCAAACGACATTCTGTATAATGTATTACTCGCACTCACCCAGAACGCATGATGTTCAGTATTTTCTCTGTCACTGGACATCGCAGTTCATTATCATTATGTCTTTTGTCATCTTTGTTCACCGAATCAAATAACTGATTAAAAAAGTATACCGCTTTTATCGTTGCGAGTCCTTCTTCTTCGTCGATGCTAATGTTTTCATTGTCTATTGATATAGATACTATAACACATGATATAATTATAATTATAATTATGTTTGTATGAAACCTTCGGTAGGTATTTTTTTTACTAATAAAAATACTTTTTGTTCTTGCAAATGTTTCTATAACACTAGCCATACGTCCACTTACTCCTTGAACTGCATGTTTAACTCGCATCTTCTTGATTTTTTCTTCTATTATATGTTCCGCTGTAATGTGCTTCAAATGTGGACGAATAATATTTAAATGCTTATCCATAAGCCATGCACATTTGATAACATCCCAACTTCCAATTTTCTTGGAATATTATTTCGCACATGTAAGGCTAAATCTTTAGTCAAAAGATTATTTCTGATGCCTTATATAAGATGCGATGGGTCATATAAAGGGATGATTTCTGCATCTCTTACTTCAAAAGTTTGACCTATCAAATAATAAATAAACATTAAAATACACAGAGATAAAAAGAAATTTTCATTTTTTTCAAATCTTTATAATTACTTACTCTCTACTCTGTTCTCTTTATTTNGCTTTACGTTGGTACGTTGAATTAATTCTTTTACTGCAGTTGTGTTTGTTGTTCCCTAATCACAAACACTTGCAACAATGTGAAAGCCTGCTTCTTGGATTTTAGTAACATGTTCTTTAATGCATCGAATTAATTGCGCGGTATTAGTTACTTTATTACAAAAATTAGGATATAGGTATTTTCTCGCCCGAATTTAATTCCCTTAACATAAAAACTAATACATGATCCGCAATTTTTTGCGTTCGATTATTGCCCCAATCTTCAAACCCACAGATGACATCCTTTCGAATATCATAAGTAAGTTTAGATTGTATCGATATTTCGTCCCAAATAAGAATACACATTTTCTCCTTCACTGACATGTTTGAAGCTATGCATTCCAACTGTCTCAGAATGAAAGAATTCAATCCCGGGAACAAAGGTATATTATGCAAAACCGACTGCAGAGTTTGAACGCTCGGTATTTCTTTAAAAATTGATCGTAACGAATTATATGCATGCTTTCCCATTGTCTTGTAAAGTGTTAAGGCAAATGCCTTCTGCTTCGCATTGTAACGTTGTCTATATATAATATAAAACATTACTATCAATAAATTAATTTATAAAATATTTTTTTTCTCATGTGCACATGCTATAAAAAGTCAAAAATATTCAAAATTCACAAAAATATTCCTTACTAAATAAAATATATATTAATATATTAGTTATGAAGCAAGCAATATACATATATTAATGTTTGTATATGTGTACATATATATATATATATATATGCATACATATATATAATACATTTTTTCTCTCTTTAAACTTCCTGAAACCCATGTATTACATTCTTTAATAAATAATTTTATTATACTTTGACCCAAATAAAGCGATGCATACTTTTAAAGTAGTAGTATTTAAATAATAATATTTAAAGCGTAAATTCTTTTTTAAAAGCCACAGGCAAATAATAACACCCAGATAATTACTATTACTAAGTTTCTTTTTTATATGCAAAAATTAGTGCGACAATTTCAAAAGTAAGTAAACTAAAAAGAATGATTTTTATAGAAACCAAAGAAAGTATAGCAGGCATAAAGAGAAATTTACTTTCAAAGTCAAACTCAAACATTCCAAAATGTAAACCCATTATAACTGCACTTACGCGGGGCGTGTTCCGTTTGACCACAGTACGATTCGACACCGATCGATTCGACACCAAATTATTGGACACAGATTTATTCGACACCGTACGATTCGACACGAAATTATTCGACACCGTACGATTCGACACCAAATTATTCGACACC
>NW_018021998.1:20175-26978 GCF_002006095.1 Pseudomyrmex gracilis
GTGTCGAATAAATCTGTGTCGAATCGAGCGGTGTCGAATCGTACTGTGGTCAATAGAGTATCACCCCTTATGCGTTTCTCTATATTATTTCTGCTTGTACATTGAGTAAACATACAACTGTCTACTCTCTTTTTTTTTATCTTTTACTTCAATATTTTGTCTATCTGCAGATATACTCATACTGTTTGATAGTACTGGTCTTATTTCCAGTATAGGAACAGGAAAATCCTTAAAAAGATGTCAATTATAATTTTCTTAAAATATTGTCTTACATACAAATCTTAGAACACTAATGAACCAGGACAATGCTTCTCCTAAGATAATATTCAAATAATTTTTGATAGTAACATTATTATTATTCTTAATAAATATTGCTTTCTCTTCTTAAAAAATATATTTCACTTTCTATATATTTTACTTTCTAATATTATTTAAATAATTATTTATTTATATCTGAGAATAGTTTTCGAGGTATATAAACCGCGTTAGTGTCATTTTTATACCAACATTTCGTGAACATTTCAGTTCACTTCATGAGGTTTTCAAGAGCAACCTCTTGAAACTCTGATGAAGTAAAGTGGAATGTTCACAAAACGCATAAAAATGACACTAACGCAGTTTAAACCAATCTTCAAATATTAATGCAGTACATCGCGGAAACATCAAATATCAAATTAATTATTAATGTATTGATATGTGAATTTGTATAACAGTTAAAATAAAATAATAATAAAATTTTATTGTCGTTAAGCATATTTTTTTTACATAAAGTGGAATATTATTTTATATTACTTTCTTACCAAATTATTTACAATTTTAAAATATATCTTTTTTAAAATATATGTAAAACATACAACTATGTAATATATATGTTATATTTATTAGATTTTAGTTTTAAATAAATTATTATTATTCCATACTTTTGTTTATAAAAGTGTGTGATTTATTAAGATACATTTATTAATCAGTAAATCATTAATGCATTACATCATTACTTTATGACTATTATTTCTGTATAGAGAAATTCACTAAATTAATCAATAAAAAATAAAAACTTCTCAAAAAATAACATACAAAATTTATCATAAAATAAGATTCTTTAGATTGATTATATTCTACAGTTCCTGTTACACAAATGTAGTTTAAATTATTACAAACAATACAATAAACAATCAAACTCCAAGCCTCTAGTTTACTCTTCAAATTTTGCTTTATTACTTCAAAAAAGGTCTTCTGCGCATCAGTTAAATGTGTAGTCAAAGTCGTCCAACATGCTTCTATGACACAATTTCTTAATTTTTGTCTTTTGTGAGCGAATATATTGCTTCTTCTTCCATAAAAGTATCTGTAATTTTTTAATAGTCTTTTTCAAGTTTTGATGAGACAATAGCGTTTTGCTCGATAATCCAACCGTTTTACATTGGGAATCAGATATTAAGTTAAATGTTGCACTATTAATATTATTGACATTTTGTGTACTGTTATTAATATTACTATTGTTTACATCTTAAATATCATTATCTACATATAGATTTGAATTTACCTCTACAGTTTCGCAATCACTACTTACTAAATGCCAATTAACATTACTATCTACATTTAAATTACTATTAATTTCTACAGTTTGAGAAACATATCACATTCTACATTCTCATTTAAATCTATATTAATAGTGACTCTAGGTTTCTCATCATCATTTGGTAAATATAATACCGGTATTGCATCGTTTTTTAAATTTCGTCTTTGACTATAACTACAAATCATATAACCTGTAAAGTGCAAATTTTTAACTTACTTACTGTTTCTTTTGGTGCATCTGTAACATATATATATTGTGACGTTTTTTGCTGGTAGAACGTAATTCTCGCGCCGCTTTCCCCGCAAACGGAGTTTCTTTCACGGGACTCGGATAAGCGTCAACGAGAAGGCAACGTCAAATCACGGGCAGGATAGAAAAGGTCTGATCAGAGCAAACCGCTGCGTCGATCCGACGGTTCCTAGAGTGTAGGATGAGCACCAGACGCGTTTCCGCGTCAAACTCAGCGTCGATCAGACACAACAGGCCGGCCGGCTCAAGTTTTAGAACGGAGAGAGGCTGAGTCAAGAATTATTTTAGCTCCGGGCTGTCCCTTGCCCGCGTGATGATAAGGCTCGCACAATAAATCAGGCCCAAATTAACAGAGAACAATTCACAATTTATTATTACAAAAACAAGATAAAATTAAGGAATTAATACAACAAAACAAGAAAAAAATAAAATATAGTGAACCAGTGGCGTGTACCACTGTTAACGCAAGATAACAAATCACGGTAATTCACAGAATAAACAGTTAAAAAGAACGATACCGCGAATTGGCCAAACGAGAACCGCCGACGAATCCGTCGGAAAGATATTCCTTATCGAAACGAGATAGCGGCGGTAACAGGGTGGAAAGCTGGAAGCAGGCTACACAGATGACGGAGTGAACGCAGTCGCCAAAGGCAAGCAGGGCGCGGAGAATAAATTAGCGCATATGCAAGCTCATAGCAAGCAGCAAAGCAACGCCAATTACTTGATTTGCCGGTGTTTGCAATGTCGTCAAATCTCTCGTCTCGCTACCAAACTTTCGCCGAGTTACAGGCTCCGAGTGGGAGTCTTTTGCCCACGTTGCGATTGCCCACGAATTGCTTTTGCTCACGTTGCGATTGCCCACGTTGCGATTGCCCACGTTGCAATTGGCCACAAGTTACTTTTGCTCACGGTAATATTGCTCACGTTGATATTGTTCACGTTGCGATTGCCCACGTTGCGATTGCGTACGCGGTGATTGCGCACGCAGTGCAGAAGCCCGATTTTTTCACACTGTGTAGTAAGTGTGTAGGCACGGGGGGCTCCGCCCCTCCCCCTCGTCCCCCTCCCTACGTTAGTAAAAATACATATCTTTTTTCAATCGCAACGTGGGCAAACAGGACGCTCCCACGGGAGCTCCAGGTCCGCCGACAATCCGGAACCAAGCGGTTAGTTAAATGGCATGCACTTGCACCAGTTTGTGAGCGAGACGAGGAGCGAGGTAGGTACGATGTCGGAGGGCTCGTTATGACAAAAATCGCAAAACAAGCGCGATGGAACCAAAGGGACGTGCGGAACTATAGGGGATACGATCCGCCGATTCAAACGCGAATTCCTCGGATAGGATATTCACCGACACGCGATACGGCTTCACCGTACTTTAGCGGTCCGACGGCGATATTCGCCACGACAATTCACGACCACAAAACGGTAATCTATCCGCACTTGAACACCCGCGAATTTTTACTTCCGATTCGCAAACACCTCACTCTGGCCGATCGCGCAAGAACCTCCACGCACGTTTTCGGCACGGGGCTCGATTTCGCACGGGTCCTATCGCAACGGATTCAATCCGATCGCTCAGCTAATTAGGGCTGAAAGACAACTCATGCGGCGCGGAACGCAATAATCACTCGAAGGATGCGCCGGGAGTGTTATAATTCGTTTATCTACGGCAGCGGGTTGCCGAAACAATACGGTCTTTACGCGGTACGCAAACAGTACGCAGAAATATGCACGGCACAAAAATAACTCGTCACAATCCGTTTCCATGCACAATAACAAAAAAAATGACCGAATAGATCGCTACTTGTCGCGACACCGCCGCTCCAGGGCTATAGGTCGCGACATGATATATGACATGCACTTAGCCTACGAGATACTGCCACGAAGCCTCGTGAAGCCCGATACTGGCCGCTGTCGAAAAATCTTTAGCATGGCTAAGGACACGTTCTTGCCGTCGTAAACAAGACGCAAAAAACAAACGACCAGCCTCGACACGAGGCCTGTGCAACGCGGATTCGTGGCTGACAATATTAAGGAAACGGTCACCTCACCGTTGATCGTCGTTTTCCGGTATAATTCTGTCTCCTCCGTCCTGGATTACACTCACAGAGCTCGCTCACTCAGTCGGGGTCACCCTCATGACTGGAACAAATACACCCCGAGCACAAAACTCGCGGCACGGCAGACTTTTTACACGGCACAGAAGTCAATCATACGCACGGGAGCCCGAGAGATACGTGTGTGTGCGGCACAGCTGATCGCGACCAAGAGAGCGAAGATTTCGTTCGATAAGCGGTCGATACCCCGGATAGCGCTGAGGTCGCGTGGGGTAGGTCGCGTAGGCCAATCAGGCCGCAGGATTCGCAGCGCGGTTTGCAAACTCGCTCGCAGGCGGCAGGATCAGCGGGTCGCGAGATTCGAACGCTCGCAGGATCTATTAATCTATATCTACGCTATTATGCAGCAGCGCAAGCAAAAGTATAAGGCAGTGGGTTGGGATGGCAACTTGTGAGATGCAGCACTAAAATAAGTAGTGTGTTCTTAAAACCATGCAGCAGGATTGTTGGAACACAGCACGTCTTGGCGTAGACCGGTTCGTTGATGGCCCGTTCCGCCGTTCCGCCCGTTCTGCTAGGCTAGCTCGTTGGCCGTCGTGTAATCGTAGAAAGCGTCGATGTTCCGCTGTGGCCTCGTCATAAAGTCACTTACCCCTGTTCTCAGCGTGACCTCGGTGCGAGACATCGCGTCTCCGTTCCTCTCTCTCTCTCTCTCTTGTTCAGGCTGCTCTCGGCGAAAAGTCCCACGATGACCCCCGGAACGGTAAGGCGCCGAAATTACATACAAAAAAATAAAAAATAAAACCTATTCGAACATATCGCATGCAAGCCCTGGAAGATCTTGGCGCTCTTATTCCAGCTCGCTTTCCCGGGCTCCCGCGAAAATCTTTAACTTTTGTGACGGAGAAAGAGCGGCGCGTATACCACGTCACAATATATATATATAAAGAAAAAATTTTATTAACCTTGTAAATATTTGTATATGTTACATTAAATGTGTTAATTCAGTAAGCAAGCGTACTATGTCTACTGTCAATGTACATTTCAATGTATATTTACAATTTGAAAAGTAAATGTATTTATAAACAATAAAATTTAAACTGTTATCAGTAGATACGTACATTTTCACATGTGACTAGAAATATGCACAACCAAAATACATCAATTTAAGTGAATATTTTTTCTAACAATCCCAGATAACCAATACTGAATAAGCATGTTTTGTAAAGTCTGCAATAACACATTATGCCAGTAGAATGCAGCCAACATTCAACCATAATCTGTTAGTTCAATTAGTGTCGACAGAAAAGCAGAAAAAAAGAGAATATAAATGTGTCATGCCGTGATGCAAATATTATCGCATCAATCAAGCAGAACTTGCTAAAATACATTTTAAAAAATCTGTGCGCATACTGCTGGCATACTGTTATCATTTGGCTATCTGGGGTATTAACCACATATAATTTATACATCTTAACAGACTACGCCTGTTCGTAGTTGATGATTTTATTTTATATTATATTATCAAAATATATAGGAGTAGCATTAAAAAAGGTTCTATAACTTAATAAAAGATCACAAAAAGCTATCAATTTTCAAATATGTTTTTAAAAAACAATAAAGTAATAAGAGTAAGACAGGAACAGCTAAAAATAGGACTAATAACAAACTTGTTTCATTATTGGGTTTTACAGCACTGATAATGATGTTGTTACTTGTTACCACAAAACTTATTGATTCCATGATAAAAGATCAAGTACTTTATTATGTAGTACTTAAAGAATCATTCGAAATTTTGTATTTTTTAAAACTTATGCATTAATTGTCCATAAAAAATGTAATAGAATGAAAAACAAATTTCAATAGCAATTCAAAAACATTATTCTTCAAAATATCCAAACATTTAATTTTCAAATCTTGAGTACAAAAACAAATTGTAAAAAAAGAGATTTGTGATTAAGCTCATGAGTTCTTCGCATTTTAATGCAAGATGTTAAGTGAATTTGACTTTTAGTCTCAAGCTAATGAAGAAGTATTTACTGTGCAAACTAATATATGAAAAATATTGAAGAGAAGGAGAAAACAAGAAATAAATAAAAAGTTATAAAGATATATATTCTTACCAATTACATCTGTTCTTTTTATTGCTTTTAGCCATATTTCCCTACGTTTTACGTAATTTGGAAATAAATGTCTCGGAATTTCTTTATTTGCTGTGCAATTGGGTACACAACATTTAAAAACCATTTTTGTTTTCCTGAAATTTACTTAAATCTAATGTAATACAATAGTATCTACTAATACTCAGTACTGAATACTACATAACTATAAATGATATCAATAGATTACTTCTATATTACACTAATACTATGATAATTATAATACTAATTCATAGAAATAAGTAAAAATATAATAATATAAATAAATAAGAATATAATACAAAATAATATAATAAGTAAGAATATAATTAATATAATATATATAAGTAATATAATAAACTGTATATAATATATTGTTACGTCCTGGACTCCACGGGCTCTTTCATTTTGCATTGGAATATAATTATCAAGTCTAACGATAATTCTAAGAAATAATCCTTGTAACAAATTCCTGGAAAGAGGAACGAGAGCCAGCCGAGATAAGATAGACAAGTCCAAACCGGGTGTCATATTATAAACAAACCTAGCCAGAGGTCATATTATAAACAAATCTAACCGGTATTGATGAGCAAATGTTATTGCCCCTTAGAAGAGAATATGATGAACAAAGACTCTCTGTACGCAAGCTACGGACTCGGAAATTTTGAGCATGACACAGCGGCGGGCGTGTTCCGTTTGACCACAGTACGATTCGACACCGATCGATTCGACACCAAATTATTGGACACAAAATTATTGGACACAGATTTATTC
>NW_018021998.1:27103-30152 GCF_002006095.1 Pseudomyrmex gracilis
CGTACGGTGTCGAATAATTTGGTGTCGAATAAATCTGTGTCGAATCGAGCGGTGTCGAATCGTACTGTGGTCAATAGAGTATCACCCCACAGCGGCTCTTGCGACTCTAGAAAGAAAATCGAAAATCAAGGGGCTAGAGTTGCGACTTGCAGACATAAACAAGATAGGGCACGTACCAATAAGCGAGATCTAAACAAACGATGATCCTATCGATCCGGAGAATCGAACGAAAGGGGAAAAGGTCTTTGCCCCGGCGGTCAACAGACGAGAGGCCGAAATTTCGAGAAAAGACGATGGAGAAGGGAAAATCAACCCGCATGCATAAAAGCCCTGGATGCTCGATCAAGCATTCATTAATCAATACGCAGTTTTCCAACACAGTACGATGTTCAGAGAATAGCTTTTCGCGATAGAGTCAGTGATTAACAATCAATCGGTCAGTCAGTTTGAATCAAAGAAATTTCGCAAACTTCTCATCCGTCGAACCTGCTGAGGGTGCCGCCGACTCCCCTTGCGATCATCCGCGAGCAGCGCGAATCCAAGCGAAACAATTACGACCAATCACCGAGCAACCTTGCCAATTTCCAGCATCGCTATCACCAAAATATATCACCGAGTACATTGTAAGTCTCACTAATACAGATTCGTACATCTTTTGCATTTCGATATGAGCAGCAGTCACGATCATCAATTCTTACAACCAATTCTAATTCTCGATACACAAGGTAATGTAATGATTCCGAGTACCGTAATAACAATCATGAACATTTATCCAATCAATAATTCAATAATAGTGATTTACTTTTAATTGATTATCTCAATTTGCTACTCATAGTCAAAAGAACAGCGCCTATGTTAAAATAGAATCTTCCGAACAATAGACCCTTATTTTACGATCTCTTGCGGAGACGGATCCGACCGGCGACCCGTAGTTAACGTCAGTATATTTTCCAAAAAAATGATTTCTCGTAAACGCACTCCGGACTTAAGATTCTTTATTAACTTCAATCCAGCTCAATAAAAGCCTTGGTGTTTCTGTGCCACAACAGTGCTTCTCCGCGTAGCAAGATCAGTAACGATTTTAGTAGTATTTCGTCTGGACAACCTGCTGCCTCGGCTAATTCCTCAATGTGCTCGAGGAAGCCCAGTGGATCTTTCCCGTCAAAATGTATCTCCCATTTACGCAGTTGGCTCAATGCTTTCCCTGCGTCTAGTGTCGTTGGCGGAAGTACCGGTGGATTCTGCATTTCGTTTACCGCATCCTGTGCCCCCGGATACACTGGATTTTCTCTCGAAAATGTCCTTAATTTCTGTCGCAATTCTTCGATAGTTCCCGTTGAGTCTATCTCTCGACTCGTCAGTTCATTAATCAATTGCTCTTTTGATAGCTTCTGTATCCAAGCCATCGTCGGATTTCCGGTTGCTGTAACAAATCTTTGAACAGAAGAAAAAACAAACAATAACGACAAACTCTTAATTGCTACAAAACTTCACGTTTGGTTGTACAGTAGCTATACGGTATTCGAGTCACTCTGTTTTTATCCTGTAGTATTACATCCGTTCGGGCGTCATGTAACGTCCCGATTATTAACACGAAATCACCTGTTTGGGCGCCATGTAACGGTTCTGCTTTTAATGAGAATTTTCCCGTTTTCTTTTATTAATTTATTTGCTGCGGAATAGCTCGTCGGGATCAGGGAAAGGTAGAAATAGAGTGAACTCGGTGATTTTAAATAAGAAAAATTGATATAATTAATTCAAACAAAAAAAAACAAGAAAAATATTTACAACAAAACAATCCACCGAACGGTGAATTCAAAATAATAATCTTTGTAAGCGGGTTTTAATTGGCGGTGCGTGATATGGTCACGTTCGTACACGGTTCATTCAACTTTCGGGAAAAAATATTTACACACGGCCGGCGATTTAAACGGCGCGACTCTGATAAGGCCGTTCGGAAACCTTGAACCGATATTTTGTCTTCCAAAGCGCGAGTTCCGCGGTGGAGCTTCGAAAACGCGTTTTATCGCGAGAAATAATATTTATCGCATAGAAAAGTCGCTTTTCTGCTGAAAAGTGAGTTATACAATGTCGCTTTGAAAACCGAGTATTATCGGTTCGCGGAGAAAAATATTTACAATATCAAAAAGTTTTTCTTCTTTTTTTCTTCCGAAGCAAGTACACTTTCTTCCAAAAACGTGTACTTGGTGTACGGAAAAAGTCGGTTTGCCCAACGGAAAATACGTGATTTCCCTAGAACGGTTCTAGTGGAAAGAGAGCCGGTTTTCCCGGCGGAGAATCGTAAAATTTGAGTGGCATTCACTTAGACACCGTTCAATTGGACACGTTGCAATTAGACACGTTGCAAATAGACACAGAATTTTAGACACGGTTCAATTAGACACGGTGCATTTGGACACGCAAGAAAATGCGCACCGTTCATTTAGACACCGTTCAAATGCGCACCGTTCATTTGTACACAGAAATATGCGCACCGTTCAATTAGACACCGTAATAATGCGCACCGTAATAATGCGCACCGTAAATAATGCGCACCGTTCACTTGGACACCGTTCATTTAGACACAAAGAGACTTCTTAATACAGATATTTAAGAAGTAAAAATTGTGTTTGCTATACATTTTATTGTACATGTGTGGGCGGGGGAGAGGCTCCGCCCCTCTTCCTGCACCCCCTCCCCAAACAAAATCTAACCTAACCTAACCTTGCAACCGACGGTCTCGGAGGTCGCATCCGCCGTCGTGAAGAGAGTCTAGAGGCCAGCAAGAGGGCGTAGCGTGGGAATACCATCTCAAGCGGCGGAGTAAGGCGTTAGAAGTAACGTCAAGTATTTTTGAAGTGGCGAATCAGCAAATGGTTTTGTTTTTTTATTTTTTTTTTGTTTGTTTTTGAGCGGACTGTATTTCGTGTGTTTAATTTAGTTAGGGATACAGGCAGTGTGCCCAGTTTTGACTCTCTTACAGCACGCTGCAGCAAGTGGAAGGGATACGCACACAGGCAAGCAACCGTGTACGTGTGCGCTCGACGCT
>NW_018021999.1:0-1417 GCF_002006095.1 Pseudomyrmex gracilis
TACGGTGTCGAATAATCTGGTGTCGAATAAATCTGTGTCGAATCGAGCGGTGTCGAATCGTACTGTGGTCAATAGAGTATCACCCCTTCTTCTCACAACCGTCGCCCGGCAACGAACAGACGCATCAAGCGCGCGCCGTTCACGCGGCTCTCGCGACACATACGCGGTGACCCCCGCGTAACAATATCATTTCTTTTGTAGAATAGATTTTGTAAAGAAAGATTTTAATATTATAAAGATATTACATATGTGCGGTCGCACACACCACAAAGAAAGAGTTAAATACAAAAATTTATCATTATTTAACAATTAATAAAGAAACTTAAAGGCTACAAGGCTTTCTTTGTAAGAAATGAATAAGAATAAGGTCATACGAGCCGCTTTGCAGGATGTTATGCTGAAATGTTCTATTATATATATGTATACATATATATATGTTTACATGTAAATTTTTTACACGTGTTTTTTGAATTGAAATTTCAATTCTTAAAATCATACAGTATGCTATACTTGCATCTCATGTATGAAAGACCCCCCGAACTAATCTTAAAAAATATCTAAAATATTGCGAAAAAATACTCCTCAGCCAGGAGTCGAACCTGCAATCTCCGGCTTTTCGGGCCGTCGTCTTCCCTGTTATTCAATTCAAAAAACACGTGTAAAAATTTTACATGTGAACATATATATATGTATACATATATATAATAAAACATTTCAGCATAACATCCTGCAAAGCGGCTCGTATGATTTTATTCTTATTTATTTCTTAGGTATCATTATTTGTTATTGCATAATGATAAAACAAGTTTTTCTTAAATATAAAATCTACTTTTCCATATTTTGTGTATTTTTTGTGTACATATGTACATAAATAATATGCGACAAGTTGTCTTTTATTGAAATGCATATATATGCATATATACATTGAAATAAATATGTATGCATATATACATATACATATATACATAAATAATATGCGACAAATTGTCTTTGATTCTGATATTAAAAAAAAAAGTATTATACTGGTTTTTATCAAAGACAACGTAGAAGCGATCAGTGTTACTCTTTACGTCTGCTAGTTGTTAATCTCATTTAAAAAAAATAAAAAAAACAAATGTAAATGTATATATTTTTCTATGATAATTACATGCAAGTTAAAGTTTAGTATCGACATAACAGAGTATTTAATTATTGTTGCTGCAACGTGTTATAAAATGAAACTGCCTTTCGTAAAATGACGCATTATTTTTATTAATTAACAAAATTTGGTTAAGAACAAAAGCGACACAACAATGCGCATCAATAATCGATTAATGTAAGAGTAATGTTGACCTAGTCAAAAGATTAAAAATGTTAGTATACAGCTTCCGTAAATCTGGTGATACGCTTATATATATATATATATATATATATATAT
>NW_018021999.1:1745-12142 GCF_002006095.1 Pseudomyrmex gracilis
ATAGTTTGTAGTGTGAAATAAGTAAAAGATAGAAATTTTAAAATAATACTTCTTGCTTATATAATATTTATTATACAAATANTTGCTTTTTGTTAATTATTACATTTGATTTTCAATATATTTGATCTATTGATTTGGTATCAATATAACTAAATTTGATTTTATTCTTATATTTTTTATATGTATCCATTAAATATTCTGATTTATTTTGGCTGCATTCCGATATTTACTGCTAGTATTAAAAATCTATACTTCACGTCACTTGTGCTATAGACTTCCAGTATTGGCAGTGAATATAGGAACGCAGCCTTATAAGTAATATTCATTTAAGTATGAGAGAGAGAGAGAGAAAAAGGAAGAGAGAAGGAACATATGAGCCACGCACGAGAAACAGGCTAGGCACGCTTTTCGCGGATCGGCGGCCGGCAATGTTAGCTATAGCTATAGCTATAACGAAAGAAAGAGAACGACTATGTATGTCCCTCTCCTTCTACTGCTCAAAGTTGGCCGAAGCTCCGAGCGCATACGTACACTGCTGTTCGCCTGTGTGCGTATTCTCTCCACTTGCTGCTGCATGCTGCAAGAGTCCGCGAACTGGCATTTCTGGTGAGTGCCGGAAGCAGGGTCCCGAGGGGAAGCTGAGGAAATAGCGCACCGAGGGGAACCACCTTGAAGAAATTGCCGAGAAAATTTTGTGGACCCAAAAGAAGCCACGAGAGAAGGGTGCCGACAAACGTGAGTGGTTGCTCGATTTCTCTCGCATATTGTCTTTTTCTTGAGATTATACCGTCGCGAATCGAGTCTGCACGTCTAGCGTCAGCTTGATGCCGTCCAGTATATTTGCGTTTAGCTATTTTGTTATACAATTAAATTTGTAATCTCGGTTTGTGCCGAAAAATTTCGTTTTCGCTGCTCTCTCGTCGTACTACGGTTGCAACAATCCGGGCGTAATCCTGCTCGGTATTCGTGCGTGTAATGTTTTCATTTGTTTTTTGTATTTTGTATATCGTATCTTTGTGCTGCGGTGAACGTGAATACCTTCGCCGAGCGTGTAAGTTATAAATACGCAATTTCAATTTACAAATACGGGATATCTCTTTGTATTTTACAACATATTAAAAATTACAATTGCGTGCCGAGATTCATAATCGTCGGGTCTCGCTATAGCGTGGCGTCTATTGTCTTATCTGCGCTAAGCGGCGGGCGCGCGCCTACCGCGCGCTTTGTATAGCGGTTTGCATACAACAGAGCATTCCTCCGCTTAGATAACACACGGCGGCCTTTCTCGTGCGGAAAAATATATTAAACTCCTGATACGCGATTGCAAGCGGAAATAGAGATGAAGAACTCTTTTCTCTGAATTTGTTGCTAATCGTAAGCACGTAACCTACTACCATGATAAAAAAATAACCGGAATTTATTCATAAAAAGAAAAATACATGTTTATTCTTCAAAATTCAAGTTGTCCCCTTCAAAGTAGTCTCCGTCGGCTGCGATGTACTTGTGCCAGCGTTTGATCCACCCCTCGAAGCTTTTCTGGAAGTCGGTTTTTGGTATAGCCATTAGTGCCTCCAGCGATTTTAGCTTTATTGCCTCCACACTCTCAAAACGAGTTCCTCGTAGTGGTTTTTTGAGTCGATCAAATAAGAAGAAGTCACATGGTGCCAGATCAGGTGAATTGGGCGGTTGTTGAATGGTATTGGTGTTGTTTTTGACGAGAAACTCACGAATAATCAACGCATTATGAGATGGCGCATTATCGTTATGGAGAATCCACGAGTTGTTGCCCCACAAAGCAGGTCTTTTTTTGCGGATAGCTTTGCGTAACCGTTTCATAACTCCTAGGTAATATTCCTTGTTGACTGTCTGGCCTTTTGGGAGGAATTTATAATGAACGACACAATTGTAGTCAATGAAAACAGTAAGCNTGACTTTTTTCTTTGATTGAAATTGACGTGGTTTTTTGGGTCTTGGCTCATCTTTAGCTCGCCATTCACTTGATTGATGTCGTGTTTGCGTGTCGTACTCATACACCCACGTCTCGTCACCTGTAATTATGCGTTGGATGACTGTTGGGTCGGACTCGACCATGGAAACCATCTCTTTTGAAATTTCAGCGCGATGCAATTTTTGCACAAAATTCAGTTCTTTTAGCACCAATCTCGCAGTGACTCGCCTCAGACCCAAATCCTCACGCAAAATGCTCTGAACAGATCCGAATGATATGTTGGTGGTCTCAGCTATCTCCCTTATCGTCAATTTGCGATTTTTGATCAACAATTGTCGGATTTCATCGACGTTTTCATCAGTTTTCGATGTCGATGGCCTCCCAGGACGAGCATCGTCCTCAACAGACTCACGACCACTTTTAAAGCGTTCATACCACTGGTACACCTGTGTTTTCGATAGAGTATCGTCACCATAACACTTTTGTAACATTTTTAATGTGTCGCAACACTTAATTTCATTTTTATAGCAAACTTTAATGCAAGAACGTTGTTCGAGTTTTGAATCCATTGTAAAAATCGCCGCGACGTAAAAACTTGATGTAAAGAAATCACTGTTATAAAGGTAAATGAACAGCTGAAGCTTGGCATGGGTGTCCGTAACAGTGCTGCCAACGTGACACAAACAACAGAATTTTAAACCGATAAGCCCGCGAGGTTTAAATTAAAAATTCCGGTTATTTTTTGATCATGGTAATATGTAAAATTTTTACGTTCTGTAGATTGTATTATTCTTTGTTTTTTTCTTTTCTTTTTTTAATGTTTTTTGCTGGTTAATTCTTTTTTTTGGTACTGCCGAAATCCCTTCTGGCCAGTGACCGCCCTGAATTATATTAATATAATTATAACCCGTTATTATTAAAATATATTACAAATAATACTAAACGATCAAATTTCTCTCGCTATTAAAAATACCGTCTCTTGAGCCTACGCCTCTCCGTATTCTTGTCAAATTGAGCTGCCGTATTATGTCGCCGTCACGTCGAGAGTAATTTGGAGAACCATAATAATTACGGTCAAGATTTTGTCATGTAGGATGTGAATTTACGCCTAGCGCCCAACTAATAGAGTTTGGTGAGTAAATTTTATTTTAGTTCTGTGTGAGAGACGTGTCGAAGTTGTGCAGCACATTCGATAAGAGATCCTAAAACAAAGTGCTCGTCACAATATATATATATGTTAGCGTCAAAGTCGGAAGTGCCGGCAATCTTAGGATTGACTCAATATTGAGTCAATATCCGAAGTAACCAAGCGTTTTGGGCAAAGTCTAAGAGAGTCTTTTTTGGGGGGTTTTGACTGTTGTGGTTTTAATCAATCTCAAGAGTAACTAACACGGCTGGTCAAAGTTGAAACCTCTGTGAACACTTTGTTTTATCATTTCGACCTTTGACTAGTCAATCCCAGATGGGCAAAATAAATCGGAAAATGTGTCATTATGCTCCCGAATGTACCGCATTATAGCCTCTACTTACGCCTGCGCGCCTCTTGCCTCGTCTTCGCATGACGATTGCTGTTTGCGGCCGTCGCTGCTGTCGGCGTCGGTGCGGAGCGCACGCTCTTGCAAGTTCTGCAGCTCCCGGAGCAGCTGCACCTGCTCTTCATTCACTGGCGACCGACGGTCATCAGACTCAATCGGATAGACTAGTATTAAAACAAGACTAAAGGTGCGATCCCATGCACTGTTATTCACCGTGTAACGCGTAACGCGTAAAAAATAAAATACAAAACATATTAAACACGTAATCTCTTTGATTGTTTACGCGTTACGCGTTACGCAAAAAATAACAGTGCATGGGATTGCATTCTAATTCTTTTATGTTCTTTTTGTTGGTGTTGTAAGCATGTAGGCAAAAAGGCTGCGCCCTCTCCCTGCACCCTCCCTAAACTCTAACCTAACTTTAACCTGTGTTACTATAATATTGTTACGCGGCGGACACCGCGTGTGTGCCGCGGGTATTGCATGAACGGCACGCGCTCGGCGCGACTGTCGGTTGCCGGGCGACAATGGTTGTTGAAAGAGAATTCTCGGTCGCGGATTCTGTCACGACGTATTGTAAATCCGGTCGCATTCTTTATAATTATTATTGTACTTAGAGCCATAATAAAGTGTTAATCAAAGAACCGCGTTCTCTCATTTCCGCGGACGGTTGCGCGAATTGCGGAGTTTAGCGACGGAAACGAGTCGTTCTCACTGCAAGCGTAACAATTTTGGGGGCTCGTCCGGGATCAAGGTTGAGAGAGCGGCGGCATGGCTCTAGTGTATTCACCGCGGAGAACGCGCAATCAAGTTGCGAATTCGACGGCGGCGGAAGCATCGGCGACACCGGCGGCGGGAAAGGCGGCGGCCGATTTGGAGAGATTGTGTGCGATGCTGAAGTTGGTGCGGTTTCGCGAGGAGCGAGGAGCCGAATGGAGGCGGATGCAGTCCGTTCTGAGGTGGAAACAAGCTAGGCTTCGGAAAATTCCCAGCTGAGTAGTTTCAATGTTTTCGGGGCGCGCGATGAGACCGTGGAAACGGGTAGTCGAAGAGAGGGAGAGTCCGTGTCGTGTGAGGAGTCGGACTTCTCAGAACGAGTACGGTCCCGCGAGTAAAGTCTCGTTCAAGGGGAGAGATGGAGAGAATTCCGGGTTTTGAGTTGTAAAGGGGAGGGTCGCGTTGTGTTGCCGAACTTTCTTCGGGCCTTGCGGCTGAGCGGTTGTTACATCGTCTTGTTCGAGGATAGGTCTAACTCTGGTTTATTATTTTAATTTTAGTGTCTCTCTATTTTGTGCGAGTTTTTTTTAGATTCTCGCCGGTTGATATTTGTTCCTCGGTATTTAGCGGTTGTTATAATTTCCTCCGGTTGTATAGATGTGGCGGGGTGTTGCTTTCGGCCTTCTGTCGGGGAAGTTCTTTCCGTTCTGGGATTGACGGTGTTGTTTTCGATTGCGCCGGGTTTGGCGTCGGGGTGCCGAGTAGCGCCGCGGTTGCGGGGTTTCGGGAAAGGAAAAAAAAAGAGAAACAAAATCTACGCGACGGTGGTGTAAGTCGAACGATGGAATTCTCTCTATAATTTTTTTTGCGGCGGAGACTCGTTGAAATTTTTATGTTGTTTGGTTTAAAAAGTCGATGAAGCTTTGTTGATTATAACGTTTTGTTTAATGTTTGTTTTTGAAAACATGCTGTTGGTGTTTCTTTTATTTTCGTTTAGTTATGTCGGTGCCCGGTTCGGCGGTCGTCGTGTCGTCGTGGTCGTCGTAGGACGCTTCTTCGAGAGACGTCGTCATCGCGGAACGGTCTTAGCGTCGTCGTAGTTTTCGCGGGGCACTTCTTCGTGGGAGTTGTCGTCGTCGCGGAGCGGTCGTCGCGTGGTCGTGGTCTGCGTGGGACGCTTTTTCGTAGAAGTCGTCGTTGTTAATTTGTACTGTTAGGGAAGACTGCTTTGCTCACGGTTTTCGACGCGTGGTTTTCCGTGGGCCGTTGGGCAGATGCCGAGGCGGGGATTTGGAGTGCCTGTTTTAGAGCGATGGGTCCACGCATGTTTCCCCCCCCCTGTCCGAAGACCGAGGTGTTTAGCGGAGAATTGTTGAAGCCCTGGAAATAGAAGTTATTCGAGAAGAATTTCTTCGGCCAGTTTGCTCGAGATCCTGGAGCAGCAGCTCAGGAGTGAGCAGGAAGACTGGAGTCTTCTTTTGATCGTCGGGACGACGATCTGAAGAGGAGGGGGGCAGTGTTACGCAGCGGACACCGCGTGTGTGCCGCGGGTATCGCGTGAACGGCGCGCGCTCGGCGCGACTGTCGGTTGCCGGGCGACGATGGTTGTTGAAAAAGAATTCTCGGTCGCGGATTCTGTCACGACGTATTGTAAATCTGGTCGCATTCTTTATAAGTATTATTGTACTTAGAGCCATAATAAAGTGTTGATCAAAGAGCCGCGTTCTCTCATTTCCGCGAACGGTTGCGCAAATCGCGGAGTTTAGCGACGGAAACGAGTCGTTCTCACCGCGAGCGTAACAATATCAATAGAAATGAGTGAAAATTTTGCGAGGGGGAGTGCAGAAAGAAAAGTTTAGGTTAGGGTTATGTTAGATTTTAAGAGGGTGCAGGGGAGCGCAGCCTCTCCTGCCTACACGTTTACAACACCAACAAAAAGAACATGAAAGAATTAGTCTTGTTTTAATATCAGTCTATCCTATTAAGTTTGATTAACACATCCTCCGATTTATTTTGTACCCATTGTACATGTAATGTATAATACAAATAAATGCGCAAAATGGTACGCAGCTCAAGGTGTGATTCTTTAAATTTCAACTTTGACCAGCCGTGTTTGTTATTCCTGAGATTGACTAGAAACACAACAGTCAAAACCAGAAAAAAAGACTCTTTTAAACTTTGTCCAAAACGCTTGGTTACTTCGGATATTGACTAGTCAATCTTAAGATTGCCGGAACTTCGGACTTTGACGTTAACATATATATATGGCTACAAATTAAGTTCACATGTCTAAATAATGATATATGTAGTACAGTACACATATTGCAGGGATACTTATAAGCTGTAAGAATATTATGAGATCATAAGAGAACTATTTTAAAGACCTAGAATAAAAGACAATTCTAGAATTGTAATTGTCTAAACTTGATATGATTGCGTCGGTCGTCGGTCAATGAAGAGCAGGTGCAGCTGCTCCGGGAACTGCAGAACTTTCAAGAGCGCGCGCTCCGCACCGACGCCGACAGCAATCGCCGCGAACAGCAGTCGCCATGCGAATACGAGGCAAGAGGCGCGCAGGCGTAAGTAGAGGCTATAATGCGATACATTCGGGAGCATAATGACCAGCGAGGTGAAGCTTCCGAATGTACCACCGTAGGGGTTGAGGACCCGTGGTGGGAGGAGCACGAAAGCTAAACAGGCGAGGAGAAGCAGCAGCAGTGCATAAAAAATTGTAATTGCGTTGACATTAGGTTTAAGGATATGAGTGCGTTAAGTAACGCGGTTACATATGTTTATTTTGTTTAAGAGCCTTTATTAGTATTATTTGAGAGCTTGTATGATTTGTTTATTTTTTAAGAGCCTCTGTTATAAGTATTTGAGAATCTTGATGAGTTGTTTATTTTGTTTAAGAGCCGCTATCATTATTTAAATAATCTTTATAATTTGTTTATTATTATTATTTAAAAGCCTTTATTATTATCGCGTGAAAATTAAATGTATTTGCGGAATTTTGTTTATTTTTTGATTTGGTCTAGCAATGTTCGGGAACAATCCGATGTTTAATAATAAGTTTAGGGGTATAAAGGAAAGCGAAGTTGTTTGACTACGAGAACGTTCTCGAAGAACAAGATGACCGAGTGAGCGCAGAAAACAAAACAGTAAACCAAAAGTTCGAGACGGAAAAAAATCTCGCATAGAGAACTTTCTAGAAGAAAGAATGTTCAGGAACTAGAAGGCAATGGAGTGGGGGAGCCACGAACAAAAGGCTGCGCAAAGCGCGCCTCGGGAGTTAGTCTAATCAAGAGAACAGTAGAGTAAACCAAGGCACGGATTAAAGAATCACTCCAAAACATACCACGGCTAACCCGGGACGGATTTATAATAACAACTTGTGTGTAATGCCCGAAATTGTACTCAATAAATTCTGTCGAGAGCGAGCACGGTTTGTCCGGAATAGCGAACCCAGCAACGAGAAAGGTTTAGACAATTGCAAAGAGCGTAATCCACGAGTGTAAGTTAAGTGTTCAAGAAAATAAATATACAAATATATATTTATAATTATAAAAATGGTACAATTATTGCAAAATACCGAAATCGTCACATCTGGTACTTAAGATGGACGGGAGCATACAATTGGTCGGCGCCGAGTCACCAAGAGCGCGCATCGTCAGACGATTGGACAAACCGAGGAGAGCTCAGCGGGGATTCCAGTTCTGATTGGCGGAACTCATGAAAGGTATTGCGTATCGCGTTAATGCCAAGGTAAGTATCTAACAAATAGCCGACGAGCATTAGGGCCGTTTGCATAAAAAGGAGATTCGGGGCAACGTAAATTTTGACAAGGAGCCAAAACCGATCCGAAAGTGTCAGATAGTCAAAGCGCTCGCCTAGCTCCGAAAGATTCAAATAATCGTGATTTCAAGTAAGTCCGTAATATTAACATCTTGTCGGTAGTAGAGATAAAACCAACTGGCGACCGGAAACAAAACTTTGTAAGGGGAACAGACCGAGCTGCCACAAAAGTGCAGTTCCGGTCACATGATGTGTTAGATCTAAAAGTAAGAGCCAATTACGTTCAATTGTTACAAAGCAGTCGTTTTGATGTACGTATTAACGCCTCTGGTGCAACATTTGGGAACTACGTAGTACTTCGTACAAAGTGTTTTGACAGGAAATCTAACCCCCATCTGTGTTTCCCATTTATAGTTCCAAGATTTTCTTTTCTTTCGGACTCTGATAGCATGTTTTTAAAATTTCATTATATTTTTACGAGTTATATATGTCACTGCAAGGTGGGTATTGTCATATATAATGTTTAAATATGTAGTCATACAGCATAGTATAAAGTTATTAATTTTCTTAATGAAAAATTTATTTGCTTTACAAACATTTGTTGTTTGCAGTGACTCTTTAGATTGTTTTCTTTTATTTTGGAGAACTGTTTTCTTTTTTGTGCAGTAACTTTTACACAATTTTTAAGTCTACAATTGTACTAGCTTGTTAATAAAACAAGACTGTTTAGCATCTTCTTAAGGAACCAGTCTGATAGAGAGATGGTTTATTTAATTAACTCGATGGCGAATATTACACACAATATTGACCGAGAAAAAATTAATAACAGGAATTTAGCAGTAGATAACACTAATAAAGTCAAGCGATATACTAAAATAGTCTATGATCGTGTGGATAACAAGCCATCTCAATATCAGATCGGCGACTGTGTTGGTGCGCGACACACAGAATAAATCAGGAGAAACCCAAAAAATAAAATTTAATTATAAAAGGCCGTATATGGTTTCTAAAATTTTAAACAAGAAACTATATGTAATACAAGACAATTTTGGTTTCAATTTAACATCAAGGTCGTACAATACTATTTTATCACCGGACCGTCTTAAACCATTGGTTAACCCCATAATCACTGAAAATAAACCATATTAAAATAGAAAGAAATGTTTAATTATATGCATAATGGTTTATATAATAACTATGTTGTATATAAATTAGAGTAAGATGTTTAATGTAAATAAAAAGAAAAAAAACTTTATTTTGCAGCGTGCAAAAAAAAGAAAAAACAAGTATTCTAGCGCTGCGAACAATGTGTGAAAGAATGCGTTACAGCTACCAAGGGAACAAGGGAACCTCGCAAAGTGGAAAATTCTGATTTTGATGAAACTTTGCACACATGTAAAAGAGGTCAATAAATGAATGTTGACATATTTCGTTGCGGCCCAAAAACGGTTTTAAGGGATGAAGTCACCCCTTATACATATACCGACTTTTTACTTATTTCAATTTATCTCGACAATTATAAAAGATATCAAAAATTGTTTCATACAAAAGTTTTATTAAAAAATGTCCTTTATTTAACAATAGTAACATATTAAAAATCAAATTATTTAAACAAAAAATGTTTTTATAAATGTATAAAAAAATTTTTTTGAACAATGCTATTAATGTAAATAAATTTAAATAATGTCACCATAAAACTTTTGTATAAAACATTTTTTAATATTCTCAATAGTTTTTGAGATACATCAAGAAAATCGCAAAGCCGCTTTACATGAGGAGTGGTTTTGCTCTAGAAAAAATCGATTATAATTCGCTACTGAAAATTTTTACATTTATTTGTCCATTCATTTCTTTATTTATACATGTATACACAATTTTATCGCAAGAATATGTCTATATATAATCGCACATTAATACAATTTTGAAATAATTTGTTTTCAAAATTTATTTTTATCATCTCTTATATAAGAAACTATCTATTGCAATATATTTTATTATACAGGTATTTGTTTCAACAAAACTGCTTTTATTCCCTAAATATTTCTATGTTGCAGTGCAACGTGACTTGAGAAATCATTAAGAATATTTATATTACATTTGTAATATCGCTTATTATAGTGTTGCGAGATACATGCTGCGTCGACACCAGTTGGTAGAACATGTCGGTTCATTCGGTTGCGCGGCGTTTGTGTTACATGTATATATATACTATGTATATATATATGTATATATGTATTATAGATACATATATACAGGGTGCGGCGCCAAAATCCAGACAAATTATATATGTTTTTCTAAATATGTTTTATTACTACAATGAAAAGATTTACAAAATTTGTTTAGCTCCATTGTTTGTAAGGCCATAAATAATATATTCACTCAATATATCCCCCGCTTGCTTGAAT
>NW_018021999.1:13052-20761 GCF_002006095.1 Pseudomyrmex gracilis
TATTTGAATGCCAATCGCGACATCTGCCAATGGTACTGAACGGAGGGAATATCAAATTGAAATTTGTCCGGATTTTGGCGACGCACCCTGTATATTATATATATTATATACATATATATATATTATATATTATATATATACATATATATATTAACTACACAACACACATATATACATACATATATATATGTAGGTATATATATGTGTGTATGTATACATATATGTGTGTGTGTATATATATACATATATATATATATATATATATTGTGACGTGGCCGAGCGGTTGCAGCGGCAGCCGCCCGCCCTAGTCACAAAGACTCGTCTCCGGGATCCGAAATCGCACTCGGAAACCGTAAATCCTCCGGGTACGTGCGACCTAAAAACAAAACCAATTATAATCAATTTTATTCCCCCGTATAAAATAAAACGGCCGGCTATGCGAGCCTCACCGGCACCAACGAGGAGGCCGAGGAGATAACCAAGAGAAAGACGGCGCCGAGAAACCAGGAGAGGCCGGAGAACAAGGGAGAGAACAAACGGAGAACAACAACTCCAGAAATTCGACGCTGAGGGCAAAAGGCGCGTAAGAGAGAGACAAGGCGCGCCAAGGGCACTAAAATCCGTTGAGCGATGCTGACGGAAAACACAACAGCCGTGACGAAGCCGCGTAACCGGCAAGGTGAAGGCCGGACAGCAAAAACAATAAACAACATCAACAACTTCAGCGGGTCCGAGTCGACCCTGAAAAGAGCCGTTGAAGATTCAACGGAAGCAACGGCGACGGATCAAGGCACGTGGTCTCAACGCCTAATCAATTTGATAGGTTGACGAGATCGCCCCCGCTGAGGGGAGCCCCTCCGAAGGGATACCGGCGAGACGGTATAAAAGCGGCTGTAGAGCGGACGAGAATTCAGAATTGTTAGAATTCAGAAAAAGCATATAGAGAATTGTTAGAATTCAGAAAAAGCATATAGAGAATTGTTAGAATTCATATAGAGCATTGTTAGAATTCGGAATTGTTGAGAAAAGTTAGCAGCAAAAGAGAGCGAGCGAGCTCCGCGAATTAGAAGTGCCGCGATAGCGATCGTGAGGACGAGTGCCAGGACCGAGTGCGAGGACGGAGCGTCACGAGAGATAGAGAGGCTTGCGAGAGATTGCAGAGCGGACGAGCAGCGAAGGAAGTCGACGGCCACTNTTCGGACAATGCAGCAATGTGTCGCACCCTGTGGCAACNAGCAGTTCTTCCTAGAACTGCTGCCTTCCTGCAACTTATCTAGGTCATTGAGCAATGACAGTGATGTCTCATCTCATTGCGCAATGACCTCATCTTACTAAACCTTAAATACAAAAATTGGCGCACAACATTTCCCTCCCCTTCCAGGAAAAAGGAAAATGTCCGTAACATTTTCCGTCACAACTTTTACCTACTTGTGTGCAATTTTTGCATGTTACTTATACTATCTTTGTACTTTACATATTCTACTACGCGGTATACTTACAGCGCGATGGTCTCGGCGTTTTGCGCGCGAGCGTTTCGCCGCTTTTCACGCTGTTCCGCGTTACGCGACTTCACGGTGCCGCGTGTCAATTCCGCCTTTTCTTTATTTTTTACTATTTTATATATAATTAGTACAATAATTACTACTATTATCGTCACACCTGACGTAGTCGGATAGATAAGATGGATTTTCAAAAAACGAACTCTTGTTTATTTCGTCCGTTAATTCCGTTACTTCTGACTTTATTTTCTCAATTTGTGTTTTATTCTGTGTTATGCTTTCTAACACTACCGGTTTTTCACCAACCGTCCGTTCTTTTGCTTTTAACACCAAAAGGTTGAATCGTGGCAAATACGTGTTAATTTGTTCACCGTTCACCACCTTGTTGATGCGAATCGTTACAGTGGACGTCACTAACTTACACTTTTCCGATAACTTTATGTCTCCGACTCCGTTTACAGTTTCCGTTGCTTCTTTTCGGTTTTCGCACGATATTACCACCGCCTCGCTTTTCGGGGTTGAGTACAGCCATACACGTGCTTTTTCTAGCCTTATCCATATCGTGTGGTTCGAAACTACAGTTTCCTCTTTACAATTGGAAAATTCCCCTGAATTACTAACATATGCCTGCACCTCGCATGGTGCGTCCGCGTGTACCTTGTGTGTACACCGATTCTACATTATTGCAAACATAATTATCTCCAACGTTTTTACATTTCTCTAGCTGACGCAATTTTACAACGGAGTATGTTTGTTTATTTTCATCTATTGCAACTATCTCGAACTTTACTTGTGCGACCTTAAAAACATTACCGTGGTCGTGCATCGGCAAGGGCACTACCCTCAACAAGTCGTATTCTACCGGAGCTACTAGTGGAAACTTGACGACGGTATACACATTCGCGTTCTTACAATACACGCTAACCGTGACGTATTCTTTTATTGTTAACCAATTTTCCAGTGTTATGACGAATGAAAAATGTAATCCATGGGCAGACCAATTATTCGCGTCTTGGAGGCCTTTTATTATTAGTTCAACGGGTACCATCTCTAATTGCGCAAACTTTGCTTGTACGTCCGTGACGTAACCCATGATACTTTCCACGTCGAACTCGAGTTCTGTAATCACGCTGCCTAATTCCATAAAATATTCGCTAAGTTCGGCTTGCTGCGCGTAACTGTCTACCTTTTGTGTTATTTTAACCATCGCGTTTTTTAACTTGTTTTCGTTTCTCTTTACGACCTCCTCAATGTTTTCTACGTGAGCAATAGTCGCGTTTATCACTTGCAGCTGATTTTTAACCACGTGCTGCAAAACAGCCTGTTTCTTGTTTAACAACTCTACTTGTTCCGAAACTCGTTTTTCGTCTACGGCATCCATTGTACCGAACAAAATTTTCGCGACGGAACCTACTGCGTTAACCAGCCCCCTTTGACTACGTTTTTGTGTTCCCAATATAGTTTTAACGCGTTTTACTATTTTTTCCACTTTTTGCAACCTCTGTCGTAACTCCACGGCAAACCTCTCGCACAGTTCTCTATTCCTGCGCGTTATCGCCGCATTTTCGCACGCCTTATTTGTATAGTCTAACATACGTTCCGTTCGTTCCGTTCTTGTGTATACCGTTGATACGTCTAATCTTACAACTAGTCTCCACTTTTTGCTAGCGTGGAGCATCGTCTCGTACTTTTCGTAGTACACGCCGGGATTGTGTTGAAACTTACGTATGTGGTATCCTTGGTCCCCGGCTTCACTCCACGCGACGCAAAAGGTAAGTATTGTTACTACTTTTATTAACAACATTTTCCTGCAAGCAAAATGTTTTATTCAATACGCCTTTATACATTATACTTTATTTTTATCGCGAACGGTGTCGCCTAACAGGTGGAACCGCGAGCGTCGGTCGTACTCCGAGTTCGTTACTCTAAGCTCTTTTTATTATCGCTTATATTAATTCTAGGACCTACATTTGAGACGCCCTGCTGTCTTTTGCACTTCGGACCATGGCTCTTCACGTCAACGAGCATCAGTACTACGTTTGTTACCGACTTAGTAACAACTGTGTGTGTGTTTTTTTTTTGTGTTTGTGACAACCAGTGTAAGTGTTTGATTACGGAACCTACAAGTGTGCCCTTTCTCTTTCCTCAACAAAATTTTGTTTTTTAGTGGTTACCATGTCCAAATTTGTTTATTTATCGTGCACCGATGATAGTGCGGAGGAGTCCCCGTACGAGCGCTCGGAGGGCAGCTTGTCTCTCTCAAGCTCCGAGGGTACCGACTCCTCGCGCCCCGCGACGCCTTGCATCCCTGAGGACCCGCCGCCATCACCACCGAGCTCCCCGGAAGTAATTTTTCTGTGTGCGCGGCCCCCGCCGCACGCCTCCCCCGATCCGGAAGACAATCCGGAGGATGACTCGGACGATGTCATTTGTTTGGGGCCCCCGCCGCCCGTCGTCCACCCCCTCATCATTCTGTCGGATGATGAGTGAGGCAACCCGGTAAGTTGTTTTTTTTTACTTTTAATTTTCTATAAAGGCTTTCAGCCTATTCACGTGCACACTCTGCGTGCGCCGTCCTGCTTTGACTGCATACGTCACGTCTGAAGTTTTCGCAACTACCACATAGGGTCCTATCCACTTTTATTTCAATTTCTTAGATCTGCCTCTTCTCAGTGTCTCGTCATAAAGTAAGACTTTTTCTCCCACGCTAAACGCTGCTTGCTTTGTCTTTTTATTATAGTAACGTTTCGCTTTTTCCTTTTCTTCTTTGAGCTTTTCCCGCGCTACTCGATTTGTCGCTCGCAATCTTTCTTTCAATTCTTGCGCGTAGTTTTCTAAAATTTATTGTGTAGACGGTGGTTTTGTTAAGGCGGTCGGTAATTCCGCGCATCTCCCGTACACTAACTTGAAGGGTGTAAACTCTGTTGCCGTGTGTGGTGTCGTGTTATACGCGAACATTGCGTACGGCACCCACTCGTCCCAATCCGTCTGGTTCTCGTTCACGTAGTGACGTATATACTCGGCTAATGTTCGATGCAAACGCTCTAACGCTCCGTTACTTTCCGGATGATAGGCCGTTGTCTGTACTTTATTTATTCGCAGTAACTTGCAAACATTCTTAAACAGTTACAAAGTTTGTTCCTCGATCCGTTAGAATCGTTTCCGGAATCCCGTGTTCACACACAATTTTCGTTGCGAACTCCTTTGCCACCGTAGCGGCTTCTTGATTCGGAACGGGTATCGCCTTACTAAACTTTGTAAGACCGTCTTGAAACGTCAGCAGATATTTATTTCTGCTACTTGTCACCGGTAACGGCCCGACAATATCAAGCGCGCATTTTTCGAAAGGCTTTTTCGGCGTATCCGTAATTACTAGCGGTACTTTTGTTTTCCGCGACAACTTATTCTTTTGGCAGGATTCGCATTTTGAAATATAATTCTCCACGTTGCTTGTCAGCGTAGGCCAGTCGTACCTCATTCTTATTTTTTTTATTGTACGTGCTATTCCTTGGTGTGCGTCCACCGGTGAATCATGATACTCGTATAGTATCTGTCTCTTTTCCTCTTCGGGTAGCTCTTGCCTCTCGCTCTTCTCTTCTCTTGTTTTCTCGCTCTCCTTCGCTTTGCACGTGCTTGCTTCCGCGGGAGCTCTACTCAGCGCGTCCGCGTTGGTATTCGCCTTCCCTTTCTTATGCATGATCTCGTAGTCATACTCCTCCAATTTCAAACGCCATCGCACGAGCCGCGATCCGGGGTCCTTTACGTTAAAAAGCCACACCAGTGCCTTATGATCGGTGATAATCTTGAACCTCGTTCCGTATAAATAAGGCCTGAAATGTTTTACTGCCCACACAATCGCGAGTAGCTCCTTTTCTGTCGTGCTGTAGTTTCGCTCAGCTTTATTCAGTACTCGGCTCGCGTATGCAACCGGCCGATCCTGACCTACCGCACCTTGCGATAGCACCGCGTCGACCGCGTAACCCGACGCGTCGGTTGTCACGATAAACTTCTTGTCGAAGTTCAGATAGGCGAGCAATGGAGCACTAATTAACTTTTCTTTTAAATTTTCGAACGCTTGCTGTTGCTCGTGCCCCCACTCGAACGCTACTTCTTTCTGCAACAGTCGTGTCAACGGCTTTGCTATCTTTGAGAATTGGTCGATAAATTTTCTATAGTATCCTGCCAGACCAATAAACGCCTGTATATCTTTTGCCTTTTTCGGAACCGGAAATCCCTTGACCGCCTCTATCTTTGACGGATATACCCTTCTCGGTGATCACGTGCCCTAAATACGTGACCTCTTTGCGAAAAAATTCGCACTTATCTGGTTGCAACTTTAAATTATACTTTCCTGTCAAAAACCTCTCGTAGCCGCTTGCTGTGCTCTTGCAAGCTCGCACCGTATATCACGATATCGTCGAGGTACACGAAGCACTTTATACTCCGCAGTCCCATCAGGACTGAATTCATCAACCTTTGAAACGTCGCCGACGCATTTTTCAATCCAAAAGGCATCCTGTTATATTCGTAATGACCATGCGGTGTTGAAAACGCTGTCTTACCTCTGTCTTTTTCATCCATTGGTATCTGATGATACCCGGACGCCAAATCTAACGTTGAGAAATACTTCGCATTCCCAAGTTGATCTAATATTTCTGCAATATTTGGTAGTGGAAAAGAATCGCCTATTGTCGCCTCGTTTAGTCGTCGAAAATCTACGACTATTCTTAATTTTCTCAAGCCGGACGCGTCCATCTTTTTCGGAACAACTAGTAAAGGCGCGTTCCACTGACTTTCACTATCACAAATTATTCCGCTTTCTAACATTTCTCCGATTTGTTTTTCTACTTCTTGCTTATGCTTCTGCGGCAACCTATATGGCTTACCGCTTCTCGAAGTGGTGTCAACTCTTACAGGTATCTTATGCTTCACCGCGCTTGTTTTAGATAACGGCTCCCCTGCAAGATGGAATATATCTTGATACTCCCCGCATATTTCGTACAATGTTTCTTTCTCCTCTTTATTTAAATGCTTCACTCGCAGTGCCTCTTTTACTCTTTCGCGGCGTGTTGACCTCTCCGTTTTTACGCTTACGTTTGCTATTTCGCTACTTGTCCCACTCTCTTCTTCGAGCGCTTCCAATTTAACACGCGGTGTGCCTATTGTTACCGCTTTTTCTGTAGTATTTACTATACTCACGGGGCAAAAATTTCCTTTTGGTTGTACCAAACAGCTTCCTATGAAAACTCCTGGCTGCGTTTCTTCCCCTTGTACTATTCCGATCTGATTACTATCAGTTACAGCTTGCACAATTGTTTCGCTACAAGGTTGCAATTTTACATTTTTATATGGGCGCAATTGCAACGTATTTTTTCCTAACGAGAGTTTTCCCGCTTTGTAATCCGGCTTGGCATTGTGCTTTTTCATAAAGTCATTTCCTAAAATGCCTTGATAACTAACTGGAAAATCGTCTCTCACAACATAAACTGGATGCTTAACTCTTTTGTCTTTTAGCTGTATGGTTGCTGTGATTTTCCCTATTACGCTTGCTTGATGCTCTGTAACGCCTGTTAGTTTCATGCTCGTCTTCTCAGCTGGCGTTTTCTCCTTTAAATATTTCTTTTTAATCAATGACACTGTGGCTCCAGTGTCATAAAGCAATTCTACTTCGCCTTTCTTTGCTTCTCTCATCGGTACAATGACTAAGTCCAAAACTGCTTGCGCAGCATTTAGCTCGGCTACCTGTAGCTCTGCTACTGACACGGATTTTTTCTTTTCTTTTCCGTTGTCGTCTTCGTCACTCGATGACTCGCTATTGTCACTTCGGCTTTTCTTTTTCCTATCTTTTGCCGCACATATAGCTTTTACAGCTCCTTTTTTATTTTTCCTGCCTTTCAGTGACCAGCAATTTTCCTTGATATGCCCTGCCTTTTTGCAATAACTGCACGTTTTGTCCACAGCATTTACCTTGCCACTGCTTGGGTTAGGCAATGCCATTCTGTTTGATCGGCACTCTCTTCCGTAGTGTCCGATCTTTCCGCATTTGTAGCACGCATTTTTCTCATAATTTTTTCCTATTTTTTGCTTTACTGCAAAATTTCCACCGTGGCTGCTTTGTGGCACCGCCACCTTTTCCTCAGAGCTTGCTGCGTTTATTGCCTCTTGCAACGTTCCATAGTTGCGTGACCTTATTATCAACCTGACGTCACT
>NW_018021999.1:21861-23583 GCF_002006095.1 Pseudomyrmex gracilis
GCGTCTTGATAAAGCGCCGCCGGTGCGGTTCTCGGTTCCCGTACCGGTAATAGACTTCGTAGCGACCGCGCTACCCGCTCGGATTGTACGCTGCGTTGTTGCAAACGCCAGTTACCGAACATATGTTTTCGCTCGCTTTTACAAAATTTATTCGACTTACAGTAGTTGACCTAATTCCGCTTACGAGAGTCGTATCTGCGTGGTGTTGCTGACTTTCCTCGCGCCGCCGCTGCCGCTGCCTCGCCGCTTTGCTGTCCGTTGTCTCGCTGCTTCTCTACTACCGCTGCTTCTCTGCTACCGCTGCTTCTCTGCTACCGCTGCTTTGCTTGCGTTGACTGCCTTGTCTCCTTTGCTGCTTTTTTGGCTGTCCTTAGCTGGTTTCTCGGTGCCCTTCCTGGCCCTTCCGTCACAGCTGCTTGTCTGCTTGCCGCTTACTGCTTCCGGAATTTCTCGGCGGTAGATTTTGTTTTCCGTTCTGCTACTGCAATCCGGCCGCTCCCTTATCTCCGCCTTGTGTCATTGCCCGTCGCTTGGCTTGCGTTAGGTCAGTGCTGCCGTGTAACTCGAGACTGTGAGTTCGCGGTGTCTTTCTTTCTCTTTCGAACTCGTGGTTCACAAGACACTCTTTTAATGACTGCTTTTTTTGTTTCAGGAGCATTATTCCAGCACGGAACGGGGGTTTTTTCACATATATATTACTCTTATATATATGTTTTACTTATTTTTTATTTTAAATACACCCCTATTTTAAGCTTGAACTCTTTCGTTCTCGTTCCCTTTTTTTTTCTTCTCACCCAGTGTCTTTTTCCTTGATCCAACCAGAATCACCAGCAGAGTCCCGTCCTTGACACACGGATTGAGAGATCCCACCGCTGCCACCAAAATTTGTTTGATGTCGAGGAGGTTGGGTGGTTAGAAGATTAAATTCCGTACTTGAACTTATTAAAGTATCCTTTATTGCTCCTGATCTTTACAATGTTCCTTCTACGTTTCTTACACGGCTGTATCTCACTGCGGTAAACTCTCCGGCTTGCGGAGCCACACAGTGAGCTAGCAGTCCAATCACGGTCTCCCCCTGCTTCACCCACGCGATCGATTTATAGTAGATCGATCGCGCTGATTCAGCAGGCCCATCGGTCCTAGCAACGGCCGTGCTAGTTACCGGTGCCGGTGTCGACACATGCTGCGTTGCATTTCGGACAATGCGGCAATGTGTCGCACCCTGTGGCAACCAGCAGTTCTTCCTAGAACTGCTGCCTTCCTGCAACTTATCTAGGTCATTGAGCAATGACAGTGATGTCTCATCTCATTGCTCAATGGCCTCATCTTACTAAACCATAAAAAAATTGGCGCACAACAACATTTATGATTGCTTCATTGCCGAATGCGTATAAATAGAAGTATTAAAATCTTGTAGTTAAACTTTTTACCAGTTCCGGCATAAGCTAACAGTTATTGCCCGCATAAACAAAGTCTAATTGTAAAAGACTGTTCAACGTTTGTTATTAACAATCTGTTATCAACACAAGCGACAGATATAATCGCAGATAATCGCTATTTTGTTTAGATGTCGAACAGACAGTCTAGTAGTCTTGCGTGCAAACAGTCCGCACATATGCACGAACAGATCTGCTTGACGTTTGGTGGCAATCTGTCGTCAATGCGTTCAACAGATCGACCCGACTGCGGTCAACGTTTTGTCATAAACAGATGCTCATACGG
>NW_018021999.1:30893-35773 GCF_002006095.1 Pseudomyrmex gracilis
CCTTTCCGCTGGCAAGATTCTATCAGAGTTCCGCGCAAATAAAAACCTCGCGAGACTCTGAATTAATGAACAACATCCTAAATTTATATCTTACAACAGTAATTTATCAGAAGTGGGATAAAGATCATTGTCGAGATTACTGGATCAAGATCATTATCAAGATTAGTGGACAAAGAACATTATCAAGATTAGTGAATTGAGAACATTATCAAGATTAGTGGATCAAGATTACTGGATCAAGATTAGTAAATCGAGATTAAGATTATCGGGTTCGGTGCGGTTCGCGGCGGTTGGATAGATTATCCTGCGCAGAAGAGAATCAGTGGTCACGCAGGGTTCACGTGACGAGTTAGATCCCGTACAGAGAGGTACACGCGCGGTACACGCAGGCAACATTCCGACGATACATGTGATCAACGGCTGTTTGTGAAGCCGATCTACGAAAATATTTACGAAGATAATTGTGAAGAAATATAACTTCAGGCAAAAGAAAAAAAAAAAACTTTTCAAAGAAATAATGCCTAGATCGGGAATGAGTACACGAGCAACAGATCGTCCAAGCATGGATGACGAAGAAAATGCTCAGGCAGCTGGAAGCTTACAAGGAACTTTTGATTCGGCGGAAAGACCGCTAACAGCTTCTATCTTCCGTGATTCAATGGATCGTCTTACGGAAAATTTACTGCGTCATCAAATGGAATTACAAACTCAGCAACAGAGATTCATGCAGCAATTGTTTAATCAGGTGACCAGTCAACGCACAGAGCAATCTGAACCTCTGGTGATTAATGTAGAACCGTTAAATGGTTTTAATGAAGGACAAGAAGATAACAGTGGTACATCTCGAGGCGCTGCGCCTGTGTTACGCTCGAATGTTAGTGCAAGCGGCTCTCACGGCCAAACCGGTGTAAAAGTCTCGTGGCTTGCAACTCAAATTCCTGAGTTCAGCGGTGATCAAGATGAAAACGTGGGTCAATGGGTGCACAGAGTTGACAAAGTAGCACAGATTCATGGTGCAACAGACGGAGTAATCCTTTTAGCAGCTTCGAGTAAACTCGTGAAAAGTGCCAAAAAGTGGTACGACGTACAAACAGGTGCGGTTATCGAATCGTGGTCTAACCTGAAAATTGAATTAAGAAAAATGTTCGAACGGAAGTTACCTTTTTATCGATTGATGCAAAAAGCCGAGCAACGGAAATGGCTCTCATCTAAGGAGTCTTTCGACCAATACGCGATCGACAAACTTGCATTGTTACACCAATTAGCCTTACCAGAACGTGATTTGATACATCTGTTAATTGCTGGCATTAATCAGCACTCGCTTCGAGCTTCCGCGCTTACGGTGACGAATAATACTCTTGAAGTTTTTCTCGAAAGAATGCGAACATTAACTGAAGGAGTGGCGGACTTTGAGAAAAAGACCTCATCGTCTCCTAGTGCTACGAAGAATAAAGAAATTTTGTGTAGAAACTGTGGGAGAAAAGGACATGAAACCAAGTTGTGCAAATCTGAAACTGTATGCTTTTATTGCAAATCAACGGGTCATCGAAAATTCGAGTGCCCGAAGATTAGTGTGAAAACGGGTGCGCAAGGTACACAACCCCAGAGGGCGCAAACTGTGGCTCCGGTGATGGAAGAGGAAACAGCGGAGACCCAACAGAACGAGACACCCGGTGAGCTGGTGGCGCTGGTAAAAGAAAGCGACGACGGAGCTCGTACGGTGGATTCTCTAGTCAAGGTTGTCTCCATCTGTAATAAACAATGTCAATTATTTGCGTTAATAGACACGGGTAGCCCCGTATCATTCATCAAGTACGATGTATTTTTGAAACTGATTCAGCCTCGGATCAAATAATTGAAAATTACTTTACGTAAATTTGTTAACATTAAGGGAGAACCTCTCAATATTGCAGGAGTGGTATCTATAAATCTCACCTTGGATAAATTTAATAAAAATTTTGAGATTGATCTATTTATCTTAAAAGAAACGTTAATTGCTTGTGATATTATCTTTGGACGCGATTTTATAGAAAAAGAGAAACTAGTAATATCTTGTAATAATACAGANCCGAGTCTAAATCATAAAATTGAAAATGTCAATTTTTTACATCACTTACCTTTGTTCGTTGATGAANATACCTCCCGTCTAGAAGAAATNNTGGANAANATNAATAATGATTNTGACCNNGAAACTCNATATCGTTTGATACAAGTAATTAAAGAAATCGAAGAGACTCAATATGAAATAATTGATGACGATTATTCGGTGAAAGTCCAGCTGAAGGACGACTCAGTGTTTGCTTTTGCGCCAAGGCGTTTTGCACATGTCGAACGTCTTCAATTACGTAAAATCACAGATGATCTGATGGAACGAGGCATAATAAAAAATAGTATTTCCCCATACTGTTCGCGTGTAGTTCTTGTTAAAAGGAAAAATGGTGAACCACGTCTATGTATAGATTTAAGACCTCTCAACAGTAGAATATCAAAACAAAAATATCCCTTTCCAGTAATAGAAGACTGTTTGTCTAGATTGGTTAATAAATCTATATTTACCTTGTTAGATTTGAAGGACGGATTTCACCAAATAAAGGTTCATTCTGAATCTACCAAATATTTTTCATTTGCAACTCCAGACGGACAGTTTGAATATACACGTTTACCTTTTGGTTATGCTGAAGCACCTGCCGAGTTTCAAAAAAGAATTATTCAAATTCTCAACCCTCTTATTCGACAAGATAAAATATTAGTTTACATTGACGATATTCTTATCCCTTCAAAATCTGTTGATGAAAATCTTCTTGTATTGAAAGAAACTCTTACTATTCTTAAAAGTTACGGATTTGAAATTAATTATAAGAAATGTATATTTTTGAAAACAGAAATTGAGTTCCTCGGTTACATTATCTCGTACAATAAAGCGACATTAAGTCCTCGCCATACGGAAGCGATAAATAAATTTAAGCAACCTACGAACGTACACGAAGTACAACGCTTTTTAGGTTTAGCTAGCTACTTTCGCAGATTTATAAAAGATTTTTCGCTAAAGGCTAAGCCCCTGCAAAATTTGCTACGCAAAGACGCTAACTTTGTTTTTGATCAAGAGTGTTTGCAATCATTTGAATCTTTAAAGAAAGAACTTGTTTCTTCACCGATACTTACCTTATATAACCCATCTGCCGAAACTGAGGTTCATACAGATGCCTGCAGTCAAGGCATAGGTGGCGTTCTTTTACAAAAGCAAGAAACCGGGAAATGGTCAGTAGTTGCCTATTTCAGTCAGACGACCAATATGGCCGAAACTAAGTATCACAGCTATGAACTGGAGATGCTGGCTATAGTGAGAACAGTTGAACGATTTCATTTATACTTATACGGAATCTTTTTTACAATTGTAACCGATTGCAATGCCCTTGTGTACGCTATAAACAAAGCGAGTCTCAACCCGAGAATAGCTCGTTGGACTTTAACTTTACAAAATTATAATTTCAAAGTGATACACCGACCTGGTGATAAGATGCGTCACGTTGATGCGCTAAGTAGAGCAATACTTTACGTACACGAAATGCCCCTAGAAAGAGAACTGGAGTTTCGACAAATTACCGATCCAAAATTAAAACAAATTAGTGAAGATCTTGAATTTAATGATAGTGACAAGTTCAGTCTAGTGAACAGTCTAGTTTATCGTAAAAGCGGTACGGACCTTAAATTTGCGATACCTGACTCAATGGTCTCAAGCGTTTTGCGAGTACATCACGATGATGCTGGTCATTGCGGTAAAGAAAAAACATACCAAAGTATTGTACAAAATTATTGGTTTCCTTCTATGAGAAAGCGAATTTATGACTATGTTAATAACTGCTTTAAATGCATTATGGCGAACGACTCTAACAATCGTTTTGAAAAAGAAATATCATTGTATCCTCTCCCGACTACGCCAATGGATACTATTCACATTGATCATTTNGGTCCCCTTCAAGTAACCGAACAGCGTTATAAGCATATTCTCGTTATTGTTGATGCTTTTTCGAGGTACACTTGGCTTCGCCCCGTCAAATCTACTACTTCACGAGAACCATTGAGCATTTACAAAACATTTTTTCTGAATTTGGTAACCCCTCAATTATTGTATCAGACAGAGGAACAGCGTTTACTTCGCGTGAATTTACCACATTCGCTTCGAATTACTTATTAAACACCGACTGGTAGCGGTGGCAGCTCCGTGGGCCAACGGAATTGTTGAACGCGTAAATAGATTTTTGAAAAACCTTCTCACTAAATTATCGAATTCTCCCGNTGAATGGAAAAACAAATTGAGAGAAGCTCAATACATTATTAATAATACNCACCATTCTGTTATTAAATCATCTCCCTCAAAACTGTTATTCGGTTACCACCTCAGAGGTCACGTAGACTATCAGTTTGCTCAATTTACTCGTGATCTGGCCGATATTGACTGTAACATAGAATCTCAACGATTGGCAGCACGCGATTCAGCCACCACGGCAACGCAATTAGTTAGATCATACAATAAAACTTATTCCGACGAACACTCACGTAAACCAACTGTATACAAAGACGGTGACTACGTACTAGTCAGAGATACTCGAGCTGTAATCGGTGAAAGTGCTAAGTTGAAGCCAAAATACAAAGGTCCATATATGATTAAAAAAATCTTAGGAAACAATCGTTACGTAGTAACGGATATTCCTGGTTTCAACTTAACATCTCGCCCCCTGAATACAATACTATCGGCAGACAAGCTGAAACATTGGATAAAAATTAAGACATAATGCTCTATTTTCTGGAAAAAATAAAGCTGTTTAAGTTAATTATAAGTAGATAATAAATACTCGTAGTACTTAAGTTCTATCATTGTT